>NW_027312529.1:0-28671 GCF_040954645.1 Diabrotica undecimpunctata | reverse complement strand
ACGCGCTATCTCAGAGTGCCGTGCTTATATTCAAGCGTTGGCTAACTTCATATTGACAAGCTGATGAAATGGTTCTCGGTCGGCAGCTAGATGAAACAGTTCCTCGACCGTTTGACCTGTCCATTGTCTAATGTTACGCAGCCAGGACAGTTGTTTTCTTCCGACCCAACGTTTTCCTTCGATTTTGCCCTGAATGATTAACCGGAGTAAGCGATATTTAGGTCCTCTCATTATATGACCGAAGTATTGGACCTTTCTTATTTTGATGATGTTGATCAATGCTCGCTCTTTGTGCACGGTCTCTAGCACGCGTTCGTTAGATATGTGTGCTGTCCACGGGATTCTGAGCATGCGACGGTAACACCATAACTCAAACGCTTCTAATTAGTTAAGATTTTTATTTTTGTTGTCCAGGTTTCACTTCCATAGAACAAAGTGGACCAGACGTAGCACTTCAATACTCTTAGACGTGTGGTCAACGACAGACTTCTACTGCATAATACAGAAAGCCAGTTAATAAAGTTTTTCCGTGCGAGTTCTATTCTGGTCGAAATTTCCTCGTCACTTTCAACCCTGCAGTCAATCCAGCTACCTAGATATCTAAAGTGTTCCACCCTTTCCAGGATTTTATTATCTAATCTTAGTACTGAGTCTTCGATATTAATTTTTCCGATCACCATCCATTTTGTTTTTTTTTGCGTTGATTGTTAAGCCCTTTTCAGTGCATTCGTTGTTTACAGCATTCAACAGGGTTTGAAGATCTTCTAGACTCTCTGCCATTATTGCGGTGTCATCGGCGTATCTGATGTTATTAATAATTTCACCACCGATCTTAATACCTTCGTGGCGATTATTTAACGCTATTTCAAAAACTGGTTCAGTGTAGGCATTAAACAACATCGGTGACATAACACATCCCTGTCTGACACCACGCTTAATAGAAACTTTAGCTGAAACCTCTTGGTCCACCTTAACACAAGCGGTCTGATTGTAGTAAAGATACAGATCTTCAAATAGATATTCCAGTTTATATGTTTTGTTTATACCAAGATTGTGCGAATGAATTTCAAAAGTAAGTGTTCACTTTCGGTAAAGCCGGCCACTGATTAAGGTGTGCTTAGTTTTGTTGGAGTCCGAATTTAGCATCAAATTCGTAATCTTTTCGTTTTCCTTTTTTCTTGTCATGGAAATGTAGTATGAAGTGACAGTAGCAGTTGCATGCTTGGTATTGAGCAGTTTTACAACAGTTTTTGAAGGTGGCCTCATGTTGCTATTGTGCTGTGCCGGTTCCAGTCTTTGAATGAGACGAGTTTTCAAGGTTTGTGTTCCAGCCGGTGCTGACTTCCGCCCTCATTTTCTTATCCCTGGTCGTCATCCCGGATCTGCCCCCAGTATAATTTCAGTATGATTTCAGTTCCCGACCCCAGACATTCAGAGTGAAATCTAGTGAAAATTAAGGTAACTTTTTGTGTTAAATTTTAAAGTCAAGATAGACATTTTTTTTAAATTATAATTGCTTTCATTATTTAAAAAGATAATTTTTTATTTGCCACAGTGTATAGTCCAGTAACAGCTGTAAGTTTTTGTAGCATCTTCCGAGTTTGTAGTTAAATAGAACACATGTAAGTTTTTCTTTGTTATTTTTATATTTACTTTTGTGACTGCCTTTATGTATTATCTGTATTTTTGAAACTGTTTGTGGTGAGACACAATAAATGTTTAATTTTTTTTAAACCATTTTGTTTGTTTATCTTGACTAACTCTCTAACCCTTTTTTTTTAGTTTCATTTGAAAAGATAATTTTTTATTTTTAATAATTATTTCAATAGTTATAACTAGCTCTTGTAATGGTTATAATTTTGCACCTCGAAGCGGCGTCCTTTTTAAATTGCTAGAGGTATTTCTTGTTTCCTTTTGTTTTATTTGTCCCAAGAGATTCACGTTAGTACCCCTTTGTTTCATTTTTTTTATAGTTGCCCCAATCCAACCCCCTTGCCATTTACTTATCCACGACATCAGCTCTCCTAACAAACTCTGAATGCCGTTCGCATACGTTTCGATTTATTTTGTTGGCCCTATCTCGACTCTCATAATTTCCTGTCCCCAATTTTCTACCCCTTATAATAATACCCCATGTGGTAGTCAAATATTATTTATTACAATTTATACCGTCGATGATAACGTGGCTTGGGTGGAGGGTGGCGTGGGGCCCAGCATGGTGATTGCCGCGGAATTTAGCGCGGGGGTTGGTGCGAACATTTCTGACAGTGGGATTTTATTTGACTGTTAAATCACTGTTCTTGCCACAGAGTTCTCATCGCTACATACTACATTTAAATACTACCTTATTCGATTTTTATTTTGTCTTTTGTGCTACAGTATTACAGATGTTTCTTTAAAAACGGTCTTTTATCAAACCAGTACAAATCTTATAAAAATGCTGCATACACTGCACAGAAATTAAAAATAATAATTAGCAATATGACAAAAAATACTTATTTCTGCATTTACTTCAAATAAATCGTTATAGTCATTCATATCAATAATATAATTGATATTATAACAAACAAAATATATTACAAAAATTTAAATTAAATATAAAACTTCTGTCGAAGATACTAAGGAATTTTGCGAAAACTATTTTCTTCTAATTTCGATAGACACAGTCCTTTTTATAATTTATCACACTTTAATCAACTTCGTTCTGAAACTTCCAAAAACTAGACCAACTATTTGCATATCTCTACTCATCCCAATTAGCAAATTCAGCCGATAGAATAAATCTTCTTCAAAATTTAAATTGAGTAGGATACGTTTAATTAGTAGGAAGGTGTAAAAAGTTTTAGGAAGTACTTTAGCCAATATTAATGTTGGTAAGTCTTAATATGCTGTCTTAAATTTAATTCAGTAGAAATGGGGTTCAGCTGTTGCGAATAAAAATAGTTTGATGCGTTTCCTAAATTACCAAAAAACCTGACAGCTCTTTTAAGCGAGATACGGTTTAACAAAAATAAAAAATCTAATTTTAAAGACCTTATTTTAATTAGAAAATATAGATAGAGTTAGAATTAGAATTAAATAATTATGTTTTTTTATTTATTTAATACACGGGATAACCCCATTAAGAGTTTAAATTACAACATACAATATCACAGTTAGGATTCAAAACTTAAAATAAATTATACAATAACTAATATAAAATCAATATTACAAAGTTTAAAAAAGTACACTCAATTTTGCACTGGTTCTTTGGGTTCTATCACATCTGTACATACTAAAACCATCACATTTAATTTCACAATCAGTTATGTTATGATTCAAGTTAATTTACACTTAAATAATTATATATAATGATGGTATTATATCTTTGTTTCGATACAGGGCAGCGGCAAGCCGCTTGTACGTATTTCGACCTCTTTAGGTCTCATCAGAGAGGTATATGCCACTGTTTCGATTCAGAGCAGTAACATATACCGCTCTCATGAGACCTAAAGAGGTCGAAATACGTATATCGAAACAAAAATCTAAAACTCTTTTGGTGTATCAGAAACTGAATTTACTACGAATTTTGACCATGATGAACGGCAGGTGGAATGCATATTTTAGATTTCCTTTTTATCAATATGTTTGCTTTGCAAGTTTTAGAAGGCACAGTGGTAAAAATTTGAATTTAGTTTCTCCAGGTAGGAAATCGTATGATTTCTCTTGTTGTTAAAATAATTATATTGTACAAGCAGCAGGAAATACTTTTCAGGATCTCGGAAATCCTTGTATGAATACCCCCAACATTTTGATAAAAAACTGTTAATGGAAAGGAAACTAGTTTTTTTGTAGTTTAACTTCACAAACTGTAGGAACACCACTGCGGTATCTAATGCATAAATTTTCATCGCCAGCAGATTTTCTTTCCTCTAGTTCCTTTTTAGCTGCCTTGTAAGCGTATTGTTTCATCTTAGTTGATTCTTTGAGATTCCTATAAACAGTATTTCAAAACTTATTACTAGACTTAAGAGCCAATTCCAGCGTATTAGCATTACATATAACTTTGGCTGGTCTAGCTTGATTGTAACTGGACACTTTGCCAACTCGGATAATATGTGATATGGTGGATTCCTCTTACTGTAAGCCAAGTAAACAAAAGACCTCCCACACCTGATATTTGTCAAAGCTAATGCGATCAGCTAATACATTAGAGTTATATTAAGGAATTTTATAAATCATAAGATTTTGAGCTCTATTTATACGTTCTTGTATTTGATAAATAACTGAATTTACGGTTATTCACTCGCGCGGACTGTGATGGTTTTTCCCCAGTTCACCGTTTCATTTAACATTTGTAATAAATGTTTTCCCTTTTACTCCGTACCATTCGAAATTAATATGTATTCATCACTAGAAAATTAAGTCATCTCAATTTGTCAAAAGTGGACTGTGATTGTTTTCCCCCTGAATCCTCATGTATAAAGCTCATATGTTAAACAAAGAATTCATATTTAGACTTTAAGTACAATTAGTTTGTATTAAAATAGTATACAAACTAAAAAATATGTGTGTACGTTAGGGTGGAACGAAAAAGGCCAAAAAAATAAAATAAAAGAAAAATGATTGTGGCTATCGTTTAAAAGTTGTGTCAGGTAATGAAAACAAACGGTGCGAAAGCATTTTGAAATAAAAAAAAAATCTTGAGGTTCCATATTAGATTTGAAAAATGAAAAAAACAAAAAAAATATTTTTGTTGACAAAATCGATTTGGCTGTGATCAACAGTCGTCTTTAGGATTGAAAAGCATCTTATGCCAAATTATTTTGAAATTAAACGATGTTTTCAGGTTCCAGAGGCGTCATTTGATAGGGTCAAGGGGGCATTTGCCCCCTCCCCCTGGCCCTGAAAATGACTGAAATTTACAAAAAATAGATCAATTTTGTATTATGTTTGCATATATAATGTATGGTATATATAATGCTTGCCCCACCCCCATATCAAAATTTCCAATGATGCTCCTGTCAGGTTCCATAATGCCATTGAAGCTTGATGGTATGAAGTACGTGTTCCAAACAACGCCAGTTGTAGATCAAGTAGGTAGAGAAGGGAAAAACGCAGACGCAGATGTTACATCAATCTTGCAACCATTCACGCAGGCATAGTGACACAACAACAGATAACAGTAATGTTGAGTTTCTTATCTCACACAGACATGTCGTATATAAACATATTCTTCGAAATGTCAACGCGAAGTAGTTTGAACTATGAAATACTAGGAACAATTATTGGTGTTTTCAATGACCGTGTTTTACCCACTAAGTGTGACATTCTAAAGTGCTTTCTCTTTATTCATAATGAACTTAAGTTGACAAATAATAATAAAGATCCATCTATCGCCGACGCCTCGAATGCCGTTGCAACGAAAGTAGAACAAATATGGATAAAAGCTTCTATTCCAACATTATCGCATAAGCGCATTCAAGATATGATCAAAAATATTTATAGAGTATCAAAAGCTGAAGCGATACACAAAAACTCAGCAAGCATCTAATTCATACAAAGAAAAGATTTGCCAGTTTCGAAATGAGTGTGAAAAGTTATTTGATATCGCGGCTTGCAAGTGCAACATGAGTGGAACACTGTGTGAGTGTACTTGTGATAAAACCAAGAAAGTACCACAAAATGAGCGAATTTTTCTTCAAGATCAACGATCCTGTAGAAAAATGGCAATTGGACCAGTGGATATTGCAGCATCTGCTGCAATAAGGAAGAAAATGGAAAGAACCACGAAGGCAAAGGCAAGTTCTCAAAAATATAATACTGAAAAAATTGTTCTTAAAGCATGTACCGTTGATTCCTCAAATCGTTCCATAAGTAGCAACTTGTCGGACTCAAATTCTTCTGATGCAGATGATCATGAAGAAAAATTCATTGCCCCTTTGTCAACAGTTACAGTCCAACCATCTACGTCACAAATGCGGATTTGCTTGCCAAGTTTAGCTTCGGCGTGCGACAGAACCGGGGTCTCCGATCGTTCTGCTGCAATTATAGCATCAGCGGTCTTAAAAGATATGGGAGTTATAACTGTGACTGATACATCGAAAGTAATTGATAGAATGAAAATAAGGCGACAGCGTGCATCTCATAGACGTTCACTCCAGAAGCAGAAGGAGGGACTGTCAATCAGAAGTATATTTTTTGATGGGCGTAAAGACAAGACTGTCTTGCAACAAAAAAAAGGCAAAAAATTTTATAAAAAAGTAGTTACAGAAGAACATGTAACAATTATTGAAGAACCAGGCTCTCGATATCTAGGGCACGTGTCTCCTTTATCAGGATCGGCTGCAAACATCGCGGATAGCATACAGACATTCATCCTGAAAAATAATATTGATATATCGAAGTTAAGCGCAGTTGGATGCGATGGTACGGTAGTGAACACTAGCCCTCAAGTAGGCGTTATAAGAAAACTGGAAGAATACTGCGGCACCTCTCTTCAATGGCTAGTATGCTTATTTCATTGCAACAAACTACCTCTACGTCATTTAATACAACAGTTAGATGGACGCACCAGTGGACCACTTGGTTTTTCAGGGCCAATAGGAAAACTTCTGGAACGCTGTGAAGAGAAAGCTGTCGTCAATTTCGTTGCAATAGAAAACAACCTACCAGTATTATTAGAAACAACAGACCTTAGTACCGATCAGAAGTACTTGTACCAAATCAGTCAAGCAGTTTCTGCAGGAAAATGTCCTAACGATTTGAGCCTTCAAAAACCTGGGAAAATATCACACGTAAGGTGGCTGACAGTTGCTAATCGGTTGCTTCGATTGTATGTTGGCACTGAATGTCCCAGCCCTCAATTAATTATGTTAGTAAGTTTCATCCAAAAAGTGTATGCACCAGTTTGGTTTTATATAAAACTGTATCCTAGCTGTTCCGATGGTTCGAAACATTTATGGCGAATGATCCATTATTCACGATTTCTACCAGTTGACCAAAGAAAAATTGTCGATGCAGTTATCCAAAGGAATGCTTATTTTGCCCATCCCGAAAATTTATTACTCGGAATGATAAAAGATGAACGAAAACATATACGGGAGCTAGGACTACGCAGAGTGCTGAAAGCTAGACAAAGTCAGAAAGAAAAAAAGATCCGGAGATTTAAAATACCAACATTAAATTTTAGTGCTGAAAATTATATTGACTTAATTTCTATTTCTGAATGCAGTGTTACGGCTCCGCCTTTGCTAAAACATATTTCCAATGAAAATGTAAGGGATATGATTGATTCCGGGAATCACAACAAAATAGAGGTCTTAAACTGCCCCTGTCATACCCAATCTGTCGAAAGAACTGTTAAGTTAGTAACTGAAGCATCAGCTGCTGTTTATGGACCAGAATCAAGGGATGACTTTATTCGTTCAAGGTTGCAGTCTAGAAATATTATGCCGTTTTTTAACACAAAATCAGACTACCAATCATAAAATGTATATTGTATCATAAAACAATTATTTTGATTAAAAAAACTAATAAAAAAATAAATTTTTTAAATTTTATTTTTTTTTTTGTTATTTCCAAAAATTTAAATTCAATATGGAACCTGAAGATAGGGTCAAATCCAAAAAATATTTTTTACAGTTTTATTATACATCAAAACGCAACTTTTCCGCACTAGCCCCAAAAAAAATAATGACTTCGACTTTTTCGTTCCACCCTAGTGTACGTTTTGTATTTTTTTAGCCATATATTCATAAGCACACCTAGCAAGTGTGCGCACCTCAAACCTCCACGTAAATTAAAAGAAAATAATGAGTTAAACGACAAAACAATAAAATAAAATAAGAATTATAATAATGAAATGCGTCATATGTACAAAATTCACAATAAATTGATAGGCATCAAGTTTCTACAACTGATATTATTAGACTTTAATATTACATTTAATTTGTTTATATCACTCCTAAACTTTTCGCCGAACGGTATTTTTATACAAAATATATTAATTTTGTCTGTTTGGACATCAATAGTTTTGATAAATAATATTTACAGACATTCATTATCGGGAGAAAAATTGAAATTAAACCCTTTGTCCTTAATGAAGCAGATTTACAGTTTGACCACTATACCACTAGTTAAACAAATCATTAACAATATTTACATATTTTGGACCTACACTATGACTATTATTAATTATTATGACAAACGAACTAAATAAATGGGGCGTTAAATTACAATAGGTTGATTAAATATCGAAATAGATGGACATCATATATCTTTGGAAATAGGAAACAATTAGGATACCATAATGAATATTAGGAAAGTTTAGTAAAATATATTTTATCGACATAATAAATAATAACACTTTTGATTACCGTAATGTGAGAAGTCCAAAGAAGACTTGGTTATACAAAATGTGGCTGTGAAGGGAATTAATATTTGTGTGATTAAGTTAAATTGTATTTTTGCTAGGCGAGTTTTGGGGTAGTTCTGATTTTTTCATTCCATATGTTTTTTGGGGTGCTTAATCCGAATCTGGGGTTTGCGGACAAAATTTCGTGACGCAACATTAAAAAAAAAACAGAATAAACCGTTTTTTTTTCTTTTTTCGGGTTTTTTGCTTAAAACTCGAAAACTATCAACTTTTGGTAAATGGTCTGTTTACAGAAATTAAAGTACTTGAAATTTTTTACAAATACCAGTATTTAGTTTTTTTTCAGACGAATCGTTCGGTTTCTAGTGCGAGTTGAAAATTGTAAATTTTTAGCAGTTTATGCAAAACCCACTTTTTACATTTCAATATTTAATTTTTATGGATGCTGTCATTTGATAAATGTCACCTGGTTTTCCACACAAGTAATTAAAAAGAGAAAAGGCAAACATTATGCAAATTCAGTAGGTAGGTAGAACTCGTAACAAAATAAAACTTAAAATCTCGTTACTTATGATCATATATTATTATGATTATAAATTATAATATGCAAAATTTATATGAGCCGTTGTCTTTTGGAAGGCCCTGGCTGAGGTTCTTCGATAATGATGAGTCCTGGTTTTGCTTGTTCTGGAAAATAAAAGTTTAAAGTTAAGTCATTTATCAAGAAGAGATGAAGATTGCAAAATAGATTGAGATTAAACATACCTTCCGCATCGTACTGAGGTTCTTCGATGGCATCGGGTCCTGACTCAGGGTCTGATTGCTCCATCGTCAGCGTCGGGAGTCGTTCTCCTGGAAAATAAAAAGAGGAGAGACACATATCATATATTAAGGAGAGGTGAATGACTACAAAATAACTTGTCAGATCCAACATACCTCTCTCTCTTTCTTCAGTTTCTTTTACGTCTATATCAGAGCTGTCTTCTGGGGGCTCAACATTCTTACACAGTCCTTCGCATGATGCGCATATTGGGGAACAATGGAGTCCCGCCTTCCTGCATCCACAATTGCGTTGACAGTCCTTTTTACATTTACATGAAATGTACCGGAGTATTGAGTTTGGTGCAGGGTCCAAAGTGGTTGGTACTGGCACAAGACCACTACTAGTTTTTTGCCATCCCCACTCACTTGGGTCTTTTTGTTGCTCGTTAGGTGTAGCTTGACCGGATAACCACTGCTGCACCTGATAGTAAACTCTCAGTGAATGTTCTCGTGTAGCAGCTTCAGTTGGGGGCAATGAGGAAATGTTGGTCTTATTTTTGAATGATGAAGATACGTATTGTTTATATCCTAAATCGTTTAGTTTTGTCTCTTTTTTTTCCATATAGAGCCGTGAGAAACATGTTTCCTGCTGTGGCAATCTCATCTTGACTTGAATTAGGGTCTTTGAAAGCTTCAATTACCGATTGCAAATCTTTGTTCTTCTGCAGGACTTTAAGAAATTTCAGTTTCCCTTGATTAAACAATGCAGAAGTAGTATCACAACCACTTATCGCATGCAGGAATAAAATATGATCCAATAGGATTTTCTCAGCAGCCAGATGAGGATTGTAGAGGCTTTGCGAAACCTTTCCTTTTCCTGGCTTCAAAAAAATACATTTTTTACATCAGGGCCACAAAGGCCAATCAAAATAGGTAGTAAGTAGTCGTATAGTGTGTATGTGTGTGTGCGGTGCCGAATGCCGACCGAGTGCCATCCAGTTTATAGTGCGCTAGTGTGCGCTACACGTACACACATACTACAACGTCTACAACAGTTTAGCACATTGTTGCCGTTTGGAATGTAAAGCGGCTTTAACTGCTTTTTATTTTGATTTTTTGCAATCTAGCTATAATATTTGAGTCAAAACGTGAATTATCCGTGTGACTCGGTCTTTATTTTAATTAACTTAAATACTAGGGAAAATTAACTGAAAACCTTTCAATACAAATCTAAAAAGTGGGTTTTGTAGTCACACCGGTACAAACTGCCAATTTTCAACTTGCACTTGAGACCGTACAATAACCAAAATAGTACTTTAATTTCTGTAAACAGACCATTTACTAAAAGTTAACAGTTTTCGAGTTTTAAGCAAAAAACCGGAAAAAAGAAAAAAACAAAAACCGATTTCTTCTGGTTTTTTAAATGTTGCGTCACGAAATTTTGTCCGCAAACCTCAGATTCAGATTTAGCACCCCAAAACACATATGGAATGAAAAAATTTGAACTTCCCCAAAACTTTCCTACTAGTATCACTTTACAGTACAAATTTACTGAATTATTTTAGTCCATTCGTCAGAGAGTTGACACCTAAAAATCATACGAACAAGCCGAATTTTGCAGAGAATATTAATTTTGGGACTCCAAAGAAGATGCAAAAAAAGTTCACCACTTTTACGCAGAGGGGTAAATATGCAAACAAATCAATTTACCAAGAATCTGAACACCGTAGAAAAAAATGTTTTAAACAAAAAATTAAGCTGAGTTAATTTAAAAAAAAAAATGTTTATAAGTATTTTTGGTGTAGCATGAATCGTTCTCTTAGAAGGAACGCTTGAAGCGGCCGTCGATTTTGCATGACAGTTACGCGCAAAATCAATGTTAAATAATCAATAAAAATTTGTATCAGCGGGACCGTAAAAATTCGATATCTTTCGATCCAAGTGTCATATCGACAAAAATCAAAATGCGTTTTAAAGGCAAAAAGTGCAGCTTTCGTATGCAGTTTTCTAAAAGGGCAGCACGGCTTCTAGCGCAAAACAGGTAATTTTCCCATGTAAATCTCCATAAGAAATCAAAAGGTTCATTCTGCTCGTTTTTGACGCTTTTTGTGGTAGAGGCGCGATGGCTCATCGGATCGTGACGATCGGAAGGGAACGAAAAACACGTTGAGGTAGAAAAAAACATGGCGACGTATTGCCAAAAGGACACTAAGCTTGTAACGTCTAAACTGCTCAACGTACAACTATATGGAAGGTATCGATGGAAAGGGAAGGTGGTAACGAATATGGTAAGACAAAAAACAAACACATAGACAAAAGTGTTCAATGAATTAACGTGGCACGATTTTTGTCATTATTTACGATTACGAAATGAAAATTTAATTTTTAGCAAAAAGATTAAAAGCCTAGGGGTTTGGTTTGACGAAGATTTAAGGTTAAGGATAAGTGTTTGTTTACAAAGAGCTTACGCCGTTTTTAAAATTACTGTATCAGAGCCGTAATTATTAAGTAGGGTCACAAAGTCATTATTATGTAATGCTCTGGTATTATCAAAATTAAATTATTGTGACGTGCTTTACAATGCGTGTCACTGAATTTGATTCTTGGAGAATACAGAAATTGCAAAATTCTTGTTTGCGTTTGATTTTTGGCATCAGGAGATTTCAAAGAATAAGTCATGTTTTCACCGTAGTTAAGTGGCTAAATATGACAAATCGTCGGAAATTTTATGCTTTATGTTTTTACCATAAAATCATTCAAGAGAGTTCCACCATACCTGTACAATCGAATAACCTATAGGACTGACGTTCATAATCTTAATCTTAGACACAAGAATACCCTCACTTTACCTAAACATACGACATGCTTTTTAGACGTTTATTTTCGTATTCAATTGCTTGCAATATTGACAGTCTGTCTCTCTGTCCTACAGTATTAAAAATCAGTCTAGTGTCAAGTTCAAGAGATTAATTTATGAGCAGTTGTTAGCTGAACAGTAATTTAAAAATTTAAGAATTAAAAAAAAAATAAGTAGTTTATAATTTATAAATTTAATATGTAATAATTTTTATTACTTAATTAAGACTGGTCAAGTGTTATGTCTTCCCGGTCTTGTTCTATGGAGCAGAGGCATGGACCACAACGGAAGCCACCCTGAAGAAACTAGAATCCTTTGAGCTGTGGATATATCGCCGTATTCTTCGGATATCCTGGACAGACCACATCACCAACGTAGAAGTAATGCTAGAATAGGCAAAAGCAAAAGAAATAATCTTCACCGTAAAGAAACGGAAGCTTGAGTACTTCGGACATGTCATGAGGCATACTAAGTACCGGCTGCTACAGTTAATAGTCCAAGGAAGAATCGACAGTAGGAGGGGACCGCGAAGAAGACGACACTCATGGATGCATAACCTGCGACAATGGTTCGGACTAACATCGACCGAACTGTTTCAGAGGTGCCGTAAACAAAGTCAAAATAGCCTTGTTAATAGCCAACGTCCGAAACGGATAGGGCAAAGGAAGAAGAAGAAGAATATTTTTATGTTTCACTGTAAAATACAATTTCATTATTATAAATATAGTCTATCTATCCTATTTTCGGGGGTTAGGTGGAAGAGCAGTTGTATGCCGCTGTAACACAGTGGTATACAAACTAAATCTCGCCCTACTAATATAATATTTTTATTGTAAAGGAAAATTAATTTCTTTGTTAATAAAGACATTTTTCCAGATTCTAAGGGGAAAATTCACTCATCCCAGATACCTATGGTAATCAAAAGGATTGAGCTCTGGTAAGACTCTTTCCGTGTTATCGAGCCCTAGGTGACTTGGTATGCTAGAGTATCTCCCAAAAATGTTCGTACACATCTGGACGTTGAGAGAAGTACAGATTTCTGCATGGTCTTGTAGAGATGTTCATTCAGACCTAGCTTTCTTATGTTTTCTAGGAGGTTCTTCGGAACGACTCCAGTAGTAGAGAGAATAATAGGTATTGTCTGGGTACTTTCCATTCTCCACTGTCTTCGTATTTGAATTTCCAGATCATTTATTATTATTATTATTATTAATAGGAGATGAAATTATGGTTGCATAGATAATTAGACTAAGGAACGGAAGAGAATAATCGCTCTTGGGTGGGCAACATACAGAAAACCGAGGAAACTTTTACAAGTGAGCTACTAACATAGCTAAAGAGTAAAGTATTTGATCAGTGCGTTCTCCCAGTGTTGACACGCGCCAGAAACACGTACCTTCATAAAACCTTTGGCTTTCAAACCGAGAGTCACACAGATATGCATGGAGCGATCTATGTTAGGAATAGCTCTGAGGCACAAAATAAAAAATGAAGAGGTCAGAAGAAGAAACCAGGGTGACTAACGTCATCGAAAGTCATCGAAACACATAGCTATACAGGCGATGGATAAAGAGGTTATTGAAAGGAAGATCAAGTGCAGATAAGAGAAACATTGGTCAACCACCTACACGATGAGCTGATGATTTAAGAAGGCTAAATAAAAACTAGATGAGAGCGGCGCAAAGATGATGGGGGGTTGGAAACTCGAGGAAGACGCCTATGTTCAGCAGTGAAATTTTTTGGCTGGATGATGATGAATGATCATAACAACAATTATTAACTTTTATTATGAAAAATTACTAAATAATTTATATTTTTTAAATTGTTAATGCAGCAAATAACAATAAATTAATTATCAACCGTGATTTGCAACAATTAATAATTAATTTGAATAATAACATAAACACTTGAATAATTATCTGATCAACACTGTAAATAATATCAACAAATACGGACAAATACAAATATTAATTTCACTGTTTTTATTTCAGAGGACACTACAATAAGGATTAGCTTGATGAACTATTCTGCATATCGTAACAAAATGCTGACAACTATTTGTTGTGATTTCGGCGATTGTTTCAGCAATATTGTGTCGATATTTACGTCAAAATCAAAAGGGAGCGAGTAAATTTCATTGGGTTCAACCAAGCGAAAAAGCGTTCGTGGGAGTATATCTATTTACGCGAAGCGATTAGTATTGAAGGACATGCATGCTAATATTGGTCGATTGACTATACCACAGGTAACCTACGTCATATGCATGAATATGCGCAAGACGCTGTGATATAATAATATGTTCGTCATTGTGGTCGATCAGATCTATTTGTTACCTTTATTTGTAATCTGAAATGAATAGAAATTGTTTAAAATGCTGCTTCCGGGACGAATATCAAGTGATCCATACAAAATCAAAAAGTCTGGTCGCTAATAAACTAACTACACTGTAAGAGACAATCTCGACTGTAAGAGAGAATTAAGCATCACGTTTTTGGAGATGTTCGATGCTAAATGTATTCAATCGAATGGCATAAACATGCACGACTATAATGTACACATTTAGTCGAAAGAGTTTAAGGATACCAAATAGATGATATCATATGTATCGAGATTCCTGATTCCTAAACCGATGCAGACCTACATGACGTTGTAATTAAGAATATGATGAAACGTGGGGCGCCATTAACACCCAATCACCGTGTATCGTCGACGACAAGTGTTCCAAACGTTATCAATGAAAATGCATAGCGGAAACTCTCACTGGCAACGATGGTTGTCCGCTATATCGGAGGTAATCACGTAAGGATAACAATTGTAATATCAAAACAAAAGAGAAAAGAGACAATTTCGTCGACAACAGTCGGCTTTTTTATAGTCTACACTGCTTTCAAAATATTCAAGACATATTAAAACGTTGAGTAGTATAATTCCGTTAAGTCAATTAATACATCTGTAAATATAGGATATATATACATATATTTAGGTATATATACGTACATTTATGTATATACATATAATTATATTATTTTATATATTATAATATTATATATAAGCAGATAGGCTATGTAACCCCTAATTCGCATCCCTTAAAATCGCAACCACCGGTCGTAAATGCCAAACAGCCATACGTAGGATGACGTGTGACATATCGTTCGAAAAGGGATAAAAAATTCGGTCGAATGCAGTATGTGCCATGCGCATCGGAGCATGCCAAAGGACATTAGGTCATATCTTCGTTTCTATTAGCTCGATCGTGGTGAATGAGGGCTCTTCTAACACATAAATGTCATGTCATTGCGTCGAATGTCACATAAATGTCACATCATTTCACGTTCTACATCTGCTGTCACATAAATGTCACAGCATTACGTCGAATGTAACGTTTTGTTGAGCACTATACAGAAAACAAGAAGAATTGACAGTTGGTATTGTTTCTGTGTCACCACCGCTTTCATTTGACATCTCGGACGTCAAAAACGGAGCAATGGTAACAAAGATGCGATATAGTGCCGTTTTAGCAATGCCACTATCTTTGTTTTTCCTCTCATCATACTCTTTACACCCTTCCCTTTCTAACGAACCCTCATACAATACGATAGAGCCAATAGAACCAAAGATATGACGTAATGCTCTTTTGGTATACACCGATGCGCACAGCATGCAGCGATGCATTTAACCCCATTTTTCTTCCCCTTTCCAACGATATGTCACACGTCATCCTATGTTAAGCCGTTTTGCATTTACGACCGGGGGTTGCGATTTTAAGAGGGGTGGCGCTTAAACATACATGGCCATATCTACTTATATTATAATATATAATATACTCAGGTGCAAAAAAATCGATCCATTCCTTATTTCTTATTTATTTGAAGTTGTATAATTTTAGAGACATTAAATTACGTATGTAAATTTAGGTGTACCCTCGTATACGAGAAATAAAATAATATTTTTAATATTGCTTTTTATATTTCTTAAAACAAATTGGTATTTCAGGTTTTTGTCAAAAAGGGTCTGAAGCTAGTAGATATTTATTGAATGTTGTTTTTTAATTCAACAACCATACTAGTGTACTTAGTGATTTTATTTTCAAAACGTGTTATATTTTTATTTAATTATCCTTCCTAAATGTCTCTAACTCCGACAGATGCTGCAAGGGCGGTGACTTTAGTTCAAGATGGTCGTAGCCAATATTATGCAGCTGAAATGTTGGGTGTTAGTCGATCTTCGGTTCAAAGAGCAGTTCGGCGTTTTAGCGACACCGGTAACTTCACAAGAAGACCAGGATAAGGTCGTAGAAGGGTAACATCCGAAAGAGATGATCGATTTCTGGTCTCATCATGTTTGAGAAATCAGCATCTTACTTCAGTTGAACTGGCAAATCGTCTGAGCGAAGTGAGAAATGTGGATGTAAGCAGATGGACAGTTCGTCGACGAGTTGTAAAAGGTAATTTATTATCCAGAAGGCCAGCCCTATCCCAATACTAACCATAGAACATCGCAGAGCTCGCCTTGCTTTTGCAAGAGAACAGGAAAACTGGAGTGATGCAGATTGGGGCAATGTATTGTTCTCAGATGAGTCCAGATTTTGTCTAAGGTCACCAGACGGCCGAGAAAGGGTTTGGAGAAGACACGGAGAGCGATATTTTCAATGTAATATTGCAGAAAGAATAAGTTATGGGGGGGGCTCGTTATGGTTTAGGCTGGTATCAGTTCAGAAGCCCATACTGATTTAGTTATTATATATAGAGGTTATATGACTGCTGCAAGATACATAACAAGTATTTTAGATCAGCATGTGGTACCTTTTGCTCCTTTCATTTCACTAATTTTATTTTTAATGGACGACAACGCGCGTCCTCACCGTGCTAGAATCGTCAACCAATATATAGAGGTGGTGGAAATTGTCCGTATGAACTGGCCAGCTTGCAGTCCCGATCTCAATCCCATAGAACATCTATGGGTTATGATGGGAAGACGTCTTCGAGCACGAAGACCCCGTCCAAACAACTTGGCTGAACTTACAGCGGCTCTTCAAGAAATATGGGACCAATTGGATCAATTTGATATCCAGAGGTTAATTACCTCAATGCCTAGACGTGTACAGGTTGTTATAAGGGCCCGAGGGGGAAACACTAGATATAGATTTATTATCAATGTTTTTCTTAATTTCAGAAAGTTTTGAATATTCTTGTATTTTTTAGTTTTGGCGTATGTCTCTATAAATAAATGATTTTTTTGTATAATCTTTAAACATTATTTTAATCTAACATATACTTTTACATATATACCTGATTTAAAACTAATATCTTCAAACGTTTCTTTTTTCAGCAAATAATACCCATGGTATCGATTTTTTTGCACCTGAGTGTATATATTATAATTATATATTATTAGTAATATAACTATAATTAAACCTAGAGCTAAGATTAATGCTATTACAGGAATTAGTAATAAACTCACCAATCTTCTGGGTTAAAACGCGTCAATTATCAATGCTCTGAACTTTCAACATCCTCTTCGATGTCTTCTTTGAGGCTTCCGAGGTCTCAGTTGGTCTCAGCGGAGGTTGGCGTGGGGGCCAGCGTAGTGATTGGCGCGGGGGATTGGCGCGAACATTCCTGACAGTAAGATTTGATTGACGGGTGGAGCGGACGGTGTTTTCTTTATGAGAGGTCTCCAAGTCGAAGGTAACCGTATGCCATCATCCCTTTTATTCAAACAATTTAGCCTTTTTTTCAGTTTTTATGGCTTCTCGGATAATTCTTGGTTTATAGAAGCAGTTTATATTTCTGGAGTTTTTAAAATTAATATTGTGACCTGTGTGAAGATGGTGTTGACCTAAAGCTGAAATTGAGTCGGAATTGCGAACAGAAATGAAATGTTTATAAATCCTATTTTGGATTCTACGATTTTTTTGACCTATATAGGATCGGATGATGCACAAGGAATTTCATAAACTCCGTGAGTTCATTTGACATGTTGTCCTTGATTGATCGGACAAGAGATGAAAGTTTTGATTTTACAGTTTTGTAGATGGAATGAAAAGAATTTTTGACGAAGGATGAAGCATTTTCGGCGAGAGGTTGTAGAGTTTTGGACAAGTACTTGGCCAATGGTTGCGTTACGTCAGTTGTATGCACTGACAATGGGACGTAGAGGAATATCGGGTATGTGAATTTTGGGTAGGCCATATATTCGAGATGTTCTGAATGACTTTTTACGAGGAATTAGAGATTGTTTTATGCCAACTAGAAGAGAAGTTTTTATTGATAAGGGCTTTTGTTGTTTTTTCATATAGATTGTTGGAATATTAGGAATTGGTCTGTAGTCTGAAGTATTAATGAGATTTGAGAGTTTATTAATGTAAGAAGAAGTGTTTAGGATAATGGTGGCTTTGCCGCTACGGCGGGAAAATGACTAGTCAATAGTATACATTTTGGTAATCGGTAATTTTTAAAATTATATTTTTGCGTAACAATATTAAAAATAAACTTATCTTTGGTGTGTTAATTATTTAAAACAACTGAGAAGTGATAAGCTAGAGGATGTGTGTTTCTAAACACTTTGCTGTTTTCGTTAAAAAAAAAAGACCAAAATAAGGTACATTGAAATTGCCACATATATGTAGAAACTTCACAATTAAAATAAATATGATACTTACTCTCATTTTTTTAATATAAATAAAATTTTAACTAAAATTAATTTGTTAAAATTACAGCGCCAACTGCTGGAGATCTACAAAAACAAAATTTTTCGCTGTAACACTTAGCAATTACGTATAATAATGCGATAGGTTTATTACTCAGTTTTTCTCAGCTTTAGCAAAAACTATATTTTTAACATCAGTGTTCTACTTTACTATTTTAAATCCAGAGAAGAATTCGCTTGAAATTCTTTTTGAAGGACATTTCTTTTCATTGCTGCCTTCGGATATTAGGTAAAAGAGTTCCCCCGCCTGCTAAAAGTAATTATCTGAAGTGCCTTTTACTGGTTTTTTAATCGATCTTCAGCTGGGCTTTAACTGTAGTTAAAGTAATATTTTGAAATGTTTAGTAGTATATCTTTTGAGATGCCCTTATAAATATCCTGAAGGAATTTGACCTACTTATATCTAAAATTGCGTGAGTTGGATATTCTCAATATAATACCTGTTTTTAAACTTTGCAAACTTCATCTTTATAGTATTATTTCGTGATTGAAAAAAGGAATTTTTTAATCGGTCGACTCGTTCATGTTTATGCAAAAAATATTTAAAAACGATGAGAATTAAAAACGAAAAAGCTATGAGATAAAAATTCATTCTAACTTATTTCAAAACTTTAAATTTTATATTTTTGCTCAATTCCTTCGTTTAATCAAGAGCCAATGGCGTACAGTATACGAAAGTTTTTGAGTTTTTTAATTCAGATGAACCTGCAGCGAAATATTCTGTCTACCGCAAAAAAAGAGTGGGCGAGGAAAACTGCATGAAAAAAATCGAAAATTTTCAATATTTTTAGCTAAAAATGTTTTTTGTGTAAATTTAAAATACAATAGATTGTTGGTGTTTTTAAAATACAATTTTTTGAAAAAGTTGTGTTTTTTAGTACAAAACCTTGTACATAACCTTTTGTACATAACTCCTTAATAACAACAATAATGAAAAGCTTTCCGATTGTCTCCTCAAGACACATCCCTAATATTTCAATGTGTAAAAAGTTGAAGACCTACAAAAAATGCTATGACTTAAATGCGCATTGTATACACACCTTTTTAACAACAATCCTTGCACAAGCATGCAAGTACTATTTATATAGGTACTTCTTCAAACCATACATAAAACACTTTTTGCAACAAACCTGATAGAATTCTTTTAGTTACGAAATTTAATTGTTCAGCACTTTAACTTGACTTATTTGGAGATTTAAAGATGACCAAACAATTGTACTGGTCAAAACCTGTCATCCTAAGCTAAATAAAATATATTATAAATCTAAACCAATTATATAGCAACCACATGCAACTAATTCATTATCTAGTACGATACATATTTTTATTGAAGCGAAGCTTCTATGGTATAATTTCACTATTTGCGAGAGTGAGTCATCGTTTAAAAGGCCCAGAAATGCGGAAAGCTGTTTGGAAATCCAGTGACGTACACTTACTTTTATTTTAACTTTAATTATATTTTATTTTTTAAATAATAATGTTCGAAATAGGCCACAATATATTTATTTATAAGTTTTTACTGACGTTTAATCTCTATATCCAAAGACCGCTTTCAAAGATATAAATGATAGTTATATTTATTTTATTTGTTTATTATTATATATTTTTATAATCTTATATTGTTTATTTTCTTTTTTTTCTATCTTTAAAACGGAATAGAGATCGAAACGTCAATGTATTAAACATGTAAATACCTAAAAACCTTCTCCCTAAAAATACAGAATGCCACAAACAAGCATCTATAGAAAAATAAATATATCTGTCATTTGTATGTTTGAAAACGGTCTCTTTATAGAGATCGAAACGTCCGTAAATTAAACATTTGAATAAATATATTGTGACTTATTCGCAACATTATTTCTAAAAAAACAGAACGACAAGCGAAAAGCCATAGAAAATAAATAGTACTATCATTTGTATAATTGAAAACGGTCTCTGGATATAGAGATCGATACGTCAATAAATAAACATATGAATAAATATTTTGTGGCTGTTTCCCTACATTCCCCTAAAAATACAGAATGCCACAAACAAAAAGCTATAAAAAAGAAGTAATTTTGCAGAAAGTTTACTGATACCAACCGGCTGTCGCGGAAGTTACGCTAAACATCTTTTGACGTGACCCGTCCTTAAAGAGTTACACAATGAAATTTTTTTAAAACAAATTTTAAGACAGTTTCCACACCACCCCAGAGGTATGTCTTGTGGCGCGATACTTTTTTTAAATGGGTGTTCGCCAAGAGCCATATTGTCTTATTAAATAAAATAAAACAAAACAAAATAAAATCCTATAAAACAAAATAAAATTCTATAAAAACAAAATAAAAATAATGTTTGATGTGTTTAAACACAAACACTATACACACTTACTATGTTCTTCTCGTTTTTTTTTTGTTTTTGGTTTTTTTTATGCTGATGTTCTTATTAAACTATTAGAAAATATTATTCGCTGTCTAAACCTGAAGATGCAGTGCTGCTATCGCTGTCATTATCTTCATCACCTGGTGTAATTATAATTGGCTCTAGTAAAATTTTGATATGAGTGTCAAGTTCCCACATACGATGTTCTTCTTTAATTATGTGGCCTATACATTTAGCCCATTTCTCTGGAGTTACATGGAGGATTGCTTAATTAAAAGTTTCTTAATTTCGTTTAATTTGAACGTTTTGTTATTGCGTGCTACTTCTCCTTTCACTTGCTCCCAGATAAGTTCAATGGGATTAAGTTTGCAATGATAAGGTGGTAGACGCAGAACTTTGACACCATAATCTTTTGCAGTTTCATCTACAGCATATTTAAGATATTCAATTTTCCTTAACCGTGCAATGTCAAGTAGCTAAATTTTGAGCATTGATTCTTCGTATGCAATCCCCTTTTCTGTAAGCCATTCTTGAATCCTCCTCTCAATTTCTTTAATAATCACCTGTTTTTTTTTCGACTCAAATTGAAGAAAACCATCATCAAGAAACCCTGTATCACTTCCTATAAGGGTGACGATTAAACGCCGTCCCTTTCCTGATGGAGCTTTTAATCCTGTATATCAGCCTTCTATAAATGCTTCGCGTTTATTTTTGACATTTAAATCTTGCCAAACTTTTCCAACTGTATGACCTTTTCCAACCTTGGTTAATCCAGGTTTCATCCAAATAACATATTTTTGCGTCCAGTGCTGCGAATTTTGCGTATTTCTTCTAAATATTTTCTTCTCCGCACAATAATTTTATTTTTTTCTAATAGCATACTTTTTCTGTTGAGTTTTTACATATCGAAAGTTCATTTCACGCATGGTCCTGGTTAAGACTCTACGAGATATCTTGGGTAAGGAGTCATCGTTTCGAGCTCTTCAGAAATATTTTTCAGTGTTGGAATTTCACTCCGAAAATAAAATGAATGAATTTTTCGACGTATAATATTCCTTGTCTCGTTATCCAAAACAATGCTTTTCCTACCTCTAGTTTTACCTTTTTCTTGCTTTTTATTTTCCGATGTATTTTTAAGTACATGATAAATACAGCTAACGGATACTTTTGTTAAACTGCTACAAATGTCGACCGCTTGGCTAACATTTAATTCCATTTTTCTGCCGAGAATTCCTTCATAAACGTTTCGTATTATTACCTTCTCTTCGGACGTTAACATTTTGCGTCTCTTTTGCGGCATTTCATTTTTGGAATCAACATCAGAATTTTGCAGTCTTCTCTTGGAACAACTCGGTTTTTCGTCCAACTCCACTAAAACTTACTATGTAAATAACCTATTGTTGATGGACACTCGCTCGACAAAAACTAGTTTTACGGTTTTCTGTGGATCTGAATTGAAACGATCGTTGCCAAACGATTGAAAAATATTGTTTTAAAATATCGATTTTTATTTTATAAATTTAAATATGTAACGAAACGGAACATATAAATAAATTTTATTTCATTACAATTTTGTGCTTAATTTTTAACTATTGAAAAAATCAGGTTTTTTGTATTTTTATGACGGTAATAATCGCTGCGTGGAAGAATACAGGTTTTGTATGACCATAATTACTACTTGTGAACAAGAATTGGCTACACTGTACGACAACTTCTGGTCAAGTCTACTATAGAGAAGCACAAATAAATATACTACTTTATATATTCTGTAATTTCTTATGAGGAAACGCAAATTGCAATCGAGAAAACAGACAGTTTTCGAGGGCCGCTGTGTACATTTAAATTTGAGGATATTCGGCGTTTAAACTATGATATCACTCTTCTAAATTGAGGGTTTCTACTTTATACTATTCTCTTTAGTCAATTGCTAAAGCGAGTGTCACGAAACCAGCGCCACGAGAAGGCGTCACGGACAGCGTCACGAAATAACGGTTCTTCATATCGATTCACTACTCTTAATCAATTCGTTTTTAGTCATCATATATTTATTCTAAGCAGATTTAATTTAAAAAAATGCATGAAAAATAACTAACAAAATACAGACATTAAATAAAAAGTAAAAAAATCAAAGAATATCTGTTAGTATAAGATTCAATTCATTCAATTCATTCAATTAATAACAATTTGAAATGATTGGTTTAAATTTTTATGACACTTATCTTTTTAAAATAATTTCATATAAATACAATTATTATATAATAAAAATCCATAAAAAGATTATCAGAAAAACTTTAAAGTATAGAAAATAAATTTAACATTTCAACAACATTCAAAACAACAAACACATTGAGATCGATTTTTTCTAAAACTAAACCTAACAATGAACAAGAAAGGATAAAGAATTGTATTTATAAAATACTGTGTGAATGCGATCATTTTATTTGGCTGAAACATCAAGGCCATTAAATAATAGAATAAGTGAACAGTCTTAATATTAAAAATAGAGAATTTTGATATGCTATGATTTTTTTCTGACTGATATTCTCAACTTATAGTTGATTTCATGTAATCGAATGAACTAGCTTACAATAAAGTCGTTCCAGGAACGCAACTCGGCAATATTGGCAATATCATTTTAAAGTCGTCTACTTTAAAATGTATATTATATCTCTAAATTGTCAATATAAATTAGCCAAATAAATTAAGTTATTAGAAGAATTTTTCACCAAGTAACAAAAAACAAAATTTGTTTAATTATTGATGTTTGTATTTTGAGAATAATTTTCGAAGTGGAAATTGAAACGTCAATAAACTTATTTTAACCTTCAATTGTGGCTTATTCCTGAGCGATATTGAAAAAAGTGCAAATTTTCATTTTCGAAAAGATTTCGGAGCAGCGTTTCCAATTAAATTTAATGAATGATTTGCGCACGGTATGAAATGAACAGAAAAAAGAAGTTTTTACGGTCTGATGTAACAGTACAAAAAGCTGTTGGTTTATATGCCAACCGATCTCTCTTATCTTTTAACGAGCTATTAATTGTTCTGAAGAATGAAGCAATATTTAATTCTCTTCTAATCTGTTTTGACCCCTGGTTGCATCGAATAAAAGATGATTCCAAAGATCCATTTGTTGATTTTGGTAGATTTTTTATATAATACTCACGAATGTTGTATGTTAAATATTTTGGCAATAATGCAATATTTTTTACAAAACTTTTAATTTCATCATTGCTTTCAGGTGATTTTTAATTTATATTTTGTCCTTTTGTTTCATCTTCACAATCGGAATTGTTTGGTTTTCCCTCCTGGTGTTTTTGCAGTATAGTTTCGTTAAAAAATTGTGCAACGATGTTTTCATGTGCTTTACCACTTTATCTTGATCTCCTTTTTTCCATTTCTTTTTTCACTTCCACTAACATGTCTATTGGAACCTATTTTAATAACTCCTTACTAAAAAGAAAGAAGAAAATGATCTTCTGATTAAATTAAATTTAATGTCATAAATTTTATTTTTACTTAATATCAAAATCACAATTTGTAGAAAATAAAAAAACATTGTAGAAAACTCACAAAAATACGTATTTTAAAAATACATCCAACCCTACCATCTCCACCTAAATATATTTTCAACTATTCCACTTCAAAATTCTTTTCGGCAAGTACTTTTCGACCTAAAACAAATTATGGGCGATTTTCATCGCACCTTGCTAAGCTGGGCATTATACAGTCATCGGCCTGTACTTGTGATCAGAACTCTTACAGAGATCTTAACCATATATTCTTCGGTTGCAAAAAAACATTTAAAAAAGTGAGGCGATGACATGCCTCCTTGCGTCATATCTAGCCAACAGAAGGTTAAAAGTTCGGATAGGGGCCACCCTGTCCGAAGTCGGGACCTTGGAGGCGGGTGTGCCTCAGGGAGCGGTGCTATCGCCGTACCTTTACACCATCTATACGGCCGACACGCCAAAACAGCCAGGCTTTCTGTTGAGTCTTTACGCTGACGATACAGCAATAGCTGTTAGCTGAAGAAACCCGGATCATGCAGCTAATCATCTGTAAAGAGCACTGAACAGATTCCAAAGATGGTGCACAAAATGGAAAATAGCCCTAAATCCAGCCAAATACGGGCTGTAATGTTTAGTCACAAAAGAAGTGTACCAAACCGAGAAATTACAATTGAAAACACACCAGTAGACTGGACTAACCAGGCTAAATACCTTGGGGTACTTCTAGATAAGAAGCTAACGTTTACTGAGCTCATCAATCAGCAAACATAACAAAGCCAAAGCGTTGAAAAGTCAGCTCTCAACACTTATTGGAAGGAAAAGCAAACTAAGATTTAAAACTAAAATCAGGGTTGCGAATAGTATTATCCTGCCAGTCCTAACATATGCATCCGCTGTCTGGGGACACACCTGTAAAACAAGCAGGAAAAAGATACAGACCACTCAAAATCAAATAGTCAGCTTATGGAATATTCAACGGACTAAGAAACCATCCAAGCAGAATGTTAAGAGAGCTGACTAACTACAATGAAAACATAAGGACGGTACACGGAAGACCAAAACAAACAGATAGCTCGATATAGGGAGAACCCGCGAACGAATAATAAAGAATGAGATGGTTGCAAGAAGAACGAACAAGGAAAATGCAGTCAATCAGAAAATACACCAAAAAACCTCTGGCGAGAGGGTACGCTTTCTTTTAGGTTTTTAGGTTTTTTAGGTACATAAGGACAATATACAACGGGGTGTGTGAGCGCCGTATACACCTGAGAATGCACACCCCAATACATGCACACAAATAGGATAAGGAAAAAAGAAAAGAATTGTTGCCCAGGCATTTTATAGTCCCGAAGCACCAAGGAAGTCCACAAAAAAAATAGTGTTTTCTGATTAAATAACTTAATACTCATTGATATTTTCATTAAACGTTTTAACGTAAATTCACTTTATATAACCAAATATAGAAGGGGCCCGTCAGGCCTTCTATATATCGCTTTGCGGACTAGGCCCTTAAGGCAGATCAAGTGAAAGATCTACTCGCGAAATCCGAGCACTAAGGTCATGTGCGGCATACATCGGCTTGGTGGCCGGACCCCACTCAGACGCTCAACCGGCGAGGAGAACAAAATTTATTTTTGCCAAATCGGCAGCTAAGTCGCCTAGCACACACTCTTTTCCGAACATAGAGTCGTCAGATCAGGCTGATTACACATCATTAACTGCCAATAGAAACATCTTAGAACTTCTAGTAAATTTTATTAAAGAAGTAAAAATGGAAATTTAAAGCAGCATAAACAACTATATACAACTGTCTGTGGCAAATGGACTTGATTACATGTCATTATCTTTCCACACACACACACACACACACACACACACACACACACACACACACAACACACACACACACACACACACACATAATTTGTGGTATTTTATATTATATATTATTTTAATATTTTAATGAAATAATATAGTACTTTTATAAAAAACTTACATTTGGCTTTTTAAATACGTGCAGAGTAAAGGCGGATAGGCGTAAGGATCGATCCTATTTACTACACACTTTTCGACTTTATCAATCAACGATTCCATATAATTAGGATACGTTTTAACATAGATATGAATTTAATGTTTTTCTGTTAAAAATAAAAATTAATTAGAAAAATTAAAAACTTAATTTTCGGGCCCCAAAAATTACGGGCCCTAGGCACGTGCCTAGGTTGCCTAGGCTTAAGTCCACCTCTGTGCACCAAAAAGTCATGGAATATTCTTGTAAGCTAATTTCTTGTGGCATCTAAATGCAATTACTATTTAAAATAAGTTTATTGTTTGATTTCCACTTAGGAAATCGTTCTCATAATAAAAAACATTAAACAAATTTTGTTTTTTTTTTGTTACTTGATGAAAAATTTTAATATTTCTAATAATTTAATTTTATCTAACTCATTTATATTAAAAATTTAGAAATATGGTACTAATATGCAAGTAGACGAATTTAAAATGATATTGCCAATATTGCTGAGAGTTGCGTTCCTGGGACTTTATTGCAAAATAATTCAAATCTATTTGTATTCATGTTTTTGTATAATTCGGACCACCCATTTAATAAATAGTTAGGCGATTCCATACTTGTAGTCCAATCTATATAAACAAAATACTAAAGTCTCCCCAAAATGGATTTTTTAACGGATATTTATTACTTAAAAAAAATCACTCGATCTCTCCTCTGTATTGCTGGATTTCGTTTTAAAAAGAAAAGATCCCTAATATGTCTTCTAAAAATTGAATATACTATTTTAATAAAAAAAACAAAACGTTTTAAATTAAACATTATATTTTATGTTTACATCTTTGTTTTAAAAAAATGAAAAATGGCTAAAAAGAACTATCCCCAATACACAAAAATTTATATCGTATATGTACAGTTTCAACAACGAAAAATTAAAACTTTGAAACGTATTTGCTTGAAAAGCTTTTACTCATATTTGCGTGCCTACAATTTTGTTTACAAAATAGTCCCAATTTGTGCATTTAAAAATAACTTTCAAAATTTGGTATTTTATTACAATAACATAAATTTTTATCTGGCAACTCGCAATATCTTTCCACTAAATAAACCGACATTTTAAATCTATATTATCTAAAATTTTATAGTTTCTACATTGTATTCACTTTTATGGTTAAAATCGAAGTACGATAAAGAACGTAAAATATTTAAGACTAATCGTATATCAGCTGTGTGCAGCTTAGAAAAATACTTCAAAAGTAAGACAGTGATTTAGTAGACAAAATGATGCCAGAACAAAAATTCTCCAATATTAAGGGTAACATATCCTCACCTTTCTTATTTATCACTTAAAAATTTCGTTGAATACTACAGTTTTCTAATCTGAATCCGATATCTATTATTCCAAAGTCAGCGTTTGCTTTTCTCTGGCCAAACGACGAGGGATTTTTATGGATGTTTTAAATATTCCAGACAAAAGTCATGTTTTAGTTATCATCATCATCATCATTCTGGCTTTTATAATCCTGCGTGGGTTCCAGCCTCCTCAAGAACTTCTTTCCAGTCGTCCCTATCCATCGCCTTCTTCCGCCAATCACGTATTCTCATATTTCTCATATCTTCATCGATGTTATCAAGGAATCTTGTTTTGGATCTTTTTCTTCTTCTATGACTAATGAGTATATCAAGGAGCGTTTTCTAGCTGGGTAATTTTGTTCTATCCGCATTACATGCCCTATCCACCTCAGACGCCCTATCCCAATATGTTTTACAATATCTGGTTTCTGGTATATTCTATAAAGTTCGAAGTTATATCGTATTCGTCACACTTCATTGTCATTCACTACCCCATAGATTCGCCTTAGTACTTTTTCTTCGAAACATCCTCACATAGTTTCATTACTTTTTATTAAGTCCAGTTCGCTAAACCATATGTTAGGACTGGGCGTATTATTGTTTTGTAAAGTTTTATTTTTGTATTTCTCGATATAATTGTGGATTTAAGGAGGAGTTTAAGCCCAAATAGCATCCGTTGGCCGGGAAAATTCTGTGGTTTATCTCTTTTTCTTCTTCTACGGCACTACAGCTCAAAACTCTGAGATAGCGC
>NW_027312528.1:0-28679 GCF_040954645.1 Diabrotica undecimpunctata | reverse complement strand
ACGCGCTATCTCAGAGTCGGTACTTGCATTACGGTACAAAACGGCATTGAGCAATAAGCAATGAATAATAATATTAAAAGGATTTTAAATTTTTAAACTAAATTGGGTTACTTAGATCTGATTTCTGGATGCTTAATTAAATCCCGTTACATCCCTATCCCCCAGAAGAAAAATTTTTTGAGTGCTGTTTGTTTTCAATCAATTACATAAACTGTTTTTAATCTTCCCCTCCGAAAGAAAAAATTTTTTTGTGTCATTACTGATTACTGTACATACATACATTATTTACATTCACTATTTACATATACATATTTAAAGAATTATATACAAATTTTTGGTACACATTTCCTTATTTAGTAACAAAAAAAATGTTCAATATCAATGTAATTGTTCCCGTTTTCACATATCACTAATTCAATGTGTTTCTAGACTGTAAGCGTATAGCCTATTTTTATGCACCTCCTGATCTTACCGTTATCTATCTTAATTTTACAGTTAACGTTATTTACCTCTGTTATGCAGGATGAAAGAACGTTGTGAAGAATTTTAATCACTACAAGAAAAGTGAGACAGCTTTGGACTACATAAAAAGGTCAAAGAAATATATAGAGTATATACAAGAAACACCATGAGACTCGCCTTAAGAATGATCAAGGAAACTACGTTCATACCCAGGAAGAACTAGCTAAAATCTGGGCAAACTATGCCTCGTCCCTCTTTGCGGATGATAGTCCGAATCTGCCAACTACTAACTTACCCACGGAAAATTTATCCGGCCCTCCCATCATGGCCCGAAGTGGAGTGCGCTATAAAAGTAGCAAAACTAGGCAAGGCCCCATGGACCGTATGGAATTACTACGGAAGCCATAACACTGTTGGAAGATAATAACATCGACATACTGGTAACAATTTTCAATGCCATATATAACACCGGCCACATTCCAACGGATTGACTTTATTCAACCTTTATAATGATCCCTAAATCACAAAGAGCGACAAAATGCAAAGACCACAGACTGATAAGTTTAATGAGCCATTTGCTTAAGGTGTTTTTTTCGCATCCTTCACACAAGAATGTTCAGAAAGCTGGAAGATCTAAGCGGTGAGACACAATTGGGTTTCAAGAGCGGACTGGGTACACGTGAAGCAACTTTCTGCTTGAATACACTTGTACAAAACTGCATGGATCAAGAAAAGAATATAACCATAACATTAATCGATTCTGAAAAAGCGTTTGACATCGTAAAACATGATGCAATGATAAAAATGCTACACAACGCTAACGTTGACGAGAAAAATATAAGAGTTATCCAGAATCTTTATTGGAATCAAAAAGCACGAGTAAGACTGAAAAAATCAACCAACACAGGAGAATTTGAAATTTTAAGAGGGGGTGCGACAGGGGTGTATTTTGTCTCCTATGCTCTTTAATCTCTATGTGGAAAATATTTTTGCAGAGGCACTGGAAGGCTCTGAGTGTGGAATAAAGGTAAACTGGTTCCCGATAAATAACATTTGTTACGCAGACGACACGGCGATAATAACAGACAACGAACATTATATGCAGTTGATGTTAAATAAAATAAACACCGTAGGAAAAATATATGGCTTGAAGATAAATGCTGGAAAAACTAAATGCATGGCAATAAGAAAAAACGCACTTTTAAGAATACAACTGCAAGTAGGTAATGCTCCAATCAAGCAAGTGAAAACATTTAAATACTTGGGAATGATGATGAATGACCAATGGGATCCTCAACAAGAAATAAAATGCCGTACCGAACAAGCAAGACAAGCTTTTATCAAATTTAAACCGCTACTATGTAACCGCAATCTTTCCTACAATCTCCGCTACAGGATGGTTAAATGCTATGTATGGTCCATATTGTTATACCGCATGGAAACATGGACGTTAAGAGTACCTTCCATTAATAAGTTGGAGGCCTTCGAAATGTGGACGTTGCTAAGAATGTCCCGCATACCATGGACAGATAGGGTGAGAAACGAGGAAGTCTTAAGAAAGGCAAATACTGAGAGAAAACTACTCAATTTGATCAAGGTACGAAAAATTGGATACTTCGGCCATATTCTGAGAGGAAAAAATACGCAATTCCTCAACTAATCATCCAGGGAAAGATTGAAGGCAAGAGAGGAGTAGGTCGCAAACAAATGTCGTGGCTACGGAACATAAATAACTGGACAGGCATAACGACACTGGCGACACTGGCGATCTTTTGCATGCCGCAAAAGACAGACGTCTTGCCTTAAGATAATTCAAAAACGCACTATAGGTGCACGGCACTATAAGAAAAAGAACCTCTGTTATTATGAAAGGACCTGCATAAAGACTATCAAACTTACAATTCTCTTCTCGTTTGACCAGGACTAGGTCTCCTATTTTGAAGTGTTGTGGCGTCGTTTTTGACCTATTTCTTTCCTGCCGTTCCTTTTTGTGCGTTAATAAGAAGGTTTCAGCTCTCTCGTGTGCGAATTGTAATTTATAGCGTAACTCATTGTAGTAGGCATCTATGTTGTCATGAGGTTATTTTGTTAAATTTATTTATATTTACATAAGACAGGATAAAAGCCATTAGACCAAAACAAAGGTTATCGTTTACAGATGTTATTGAATCCATAGTTAGAAAACATTGTAAATAGAGTTACAGTGTTATTTATATCAGGTGGTGTCGTATGTTGCAGAGTAAAATATTTATCGGGATAATCTAAAACAGTCGAATATTCATGGAATAGACTTTATTTTAATACTTATAATAAAACTTATATACATATTTTGTAAAATAATCTTTACATTAATAAAATATTAAGGAATCTTCTATTATATGGTATTTGCTTCCCATTTGTCTTTAATAAAATCAGATATTCGTTCCCCGATCATGTATGAAGGTCCAGTTGTATGTGCAGATAATGGAAAAGGGATTATACTTGTATCAGCGACTCTCAGATTCTCTACTCCATAAACTTCTCCTTTATTATTAACCACGGCTTCCGGATCTGCTTTTGGTCCCATTTTGCACGTTGATACTTGATGCCAGACACTACTAGTCAGAGATCTTAGACCACATTCCCAATATTCATCACTGTCGAATACCAGGTGCTCACAACCTAAAATAAATAATATTTATTAAAATATTAAAAGCACATTGCGACGGATAAACTGCAAAACCTAGTAAATCAATTTTATATAACTTTACAGGAGAGATGAAAAACATTTTGGCAGCGGTATTTAACATTGAGTTTTTTTTTTTATTTTTTATGTGTAGGATTCTTTTTGGGTAACTATTACATTACCGTTGAGTAAAATTTCGTAATATTATTTTTTTTTGTCAAAAAGTCGATTATGAGGTGTTGCAACTTAAAATCTTAAACTGTCATTAAACTTACGAGGTTTTGTCTTATAAAGAAAACCTTCTTCCGAGGTTTTGTAACTGAAAATCTTACTTACGAGGTTAAAAAAAAGCAATAAATTAAATTGTTTTTTAATTACTTTAATTTTTTACTTTTTTTTTAATTAATTTACTTACTTTAATTTAATACTTTTAATTAATAAATTATTACATTACAACACCTATAATATAAAACTTATAAAAGATTCTTAAAAACGAGTAGTGACAATCTTCTTTATACTTAAAAAGTAAAAAAATCAATACCAAAATTTCATAGTTTGTAAAACTTTCTAATATTCACTATTAAACTAAATTTTGATCACGAGAAAGAGTAAAAAAATAAAAAAAAATCAAAGCGTAAATTGTGATAGTTTACAACTGGCTAATATCCACTATTTATTCACGAGAAAGAGACTCATGGAAATGTCATGTTTAGGAATAAAGTTTTTAAGAACCTGCAAATCTTAAATCTAGAAAGTGTTATTTTTGGTGAAGTAGGATACGATAATGGCGGAGCATTGTTTGCTTTTTCTTTCTTTGGTCGTTGTGGTAACAGTTTTCAGTCAATTTCATAATACAATTTGTATTCTATAAGACCATTCGGATGATATGCTGCAGCGATTTTCAAACTTTTTTGTTACACGTACCACTTATATAAATTCTACTACTACTACTACTTGTCGGTTTATAACGTTCTCCGCCGTTTTCCGACTTCCAATCGCCACTTAGACCGGTTGTTTCATAGATCTTCTTCTATGGCCTTCTCTCTCAGTTCTTTATTTATTCCTTCGCTCCAACTATTTCTCGGTCTACCTCGTTTTCTCTTTCCTTCTGGTTGCCACTTTAGTATTTCTTTTGGCATTCGTTGTTCGTCCATTCTTTCTATGTGTCCGAACCAGATAAGTTGTTTTGTTGTTAGGTCATCTGTGATTGTTCGTTTGATTCCCATTATTTCTCTAATGCGTTCGTTGGTAATCCTTTCTCTTCTAGATCTTCCTGCGGCTCTTCTCCAAAAATCCATTTCCGTCTCTTTCAGCGTTGACAGTGTTCTTTCTTTTAGTGGCCATACCTCACAGCTATATAAAGTGATACTTTTTTACTATAGTCTCATATATCCTCTTTTTATTTTCTTTGCTGATGGATTGGTCCCATAAAATGGTGTTTAACATTGTGATGGCTTTTCTCCCTGACGTATTTCTCTCTCTTATGGCCTTGTCTAATGTTCCATCTTGTGAAATAGTGATACCTAGATATTTGTAGTCACAGCAGTGCTTTATCATGGTGTTATCGTCTAATATGAGATCTTTTTGTTCTACTCCAATGCAGAGGTATTTGGTTTTCTTTTTATTTACTTCTAGACCCCATATATCATACTCTTCAATTAATTTTCTTGCCATATAGTTTTAATCGTCATAATCTTGAGCCATTATTACTTGATCGTCTGCAAAGTTAAGCGTTTATACCATAGTATTGGTGAGCGGTATCCTCATTGTCCTACATTTGTGTTTCTATCTTTTTAAAGCACTTTCGAGGTATATTTTAAATAAAGTGAGACAAGCAACATCCTTGCTTTAATCTTTTTGATGTTATAAATCCTGTTTTTATTTGTGTCCCTGCTTTTATCTTTGTTATTGGTTGGTTGTATAGCACTTTGACGGGTTTTATAAGTTCTATATTAATATTCGTGCTTTCCATTGATTGCCACAGCTTATTCAGTGGAACGCTGTCGTAGGGTTTCCGTAGGTCGACGAACAACATATGAATCTCTTGATTTCTTGCCATCTGTTTTTCTATTACCTGGGTTAAGGAGAAAATGTGGTCAATAGTGATGAACCTGCTTGTTCTTCTGTTTCATAATCTAAGTATTCTCTCTCGATTCGGTTCTTTAACACCTTTATATATATTCGACTCATAGATCCGGTTACAGCTATTCCTCGGTAATTTTCACAATTATTTTTAATAATATTTCCCGCGATTGACTTATTTACTCTTAATATATAAATTCTGCGTCACTAAATGTAGATAATAAAATTTACTAATTTTGGCAAAATTGTATTTATTTAAAAAAGGGCATTATAAATGTAAAAAAATAAAACTTGCACTCTAACATAGTCAAAAAATTCAGTGAGAAGGATGGTTCTGCATAGCTACAACAAGTGAATCGGTATCAGGATCAATTGTGCTTAGTTTCATTCGTAAATTTGGATTAAGACTAGGCCTACTGCGATATTTATTTTTCACTTATAGCATAGCAGAGTTTCACACAGTTAAGTGGTCGTAAAAGAAAGTTAAAATGACAATTCTTTTTTTGATAAGGCTGGATATTCGTTTTTAGTATTTAACCAGAATTCGATTAATTCTAATTTTGAAAACTTTATTTTCAAACCCCCATCACAATATGGTTCTATTAAAGACTCTTTTTCATCCTGTTTTAATGTTTCAGGAATGCTATCCAAAATAAATGGTTGTCGTATTAAAAGAAACTGAGCATAGTCTTCGTCAAAATATTCTTTAAAACTATTAATTAGCATTTGACAATGATGTTTTATGTTAAAAATAAGATTATCTTTAATCTTTATTTCATACTCAACCACAAAATTTTCTAAATTGGTAAACTTGGTTTACCAAAAAATTGGTTTCCATTAAAAACACATGTACTTCAGAACGCAACTCAAATAACCTGTTCAATATTTTTCCTTTTGATAATTATCTTACCTCGGTGTGTAGCAATAACTCAATATGAACACTTCCCATTTCAGAGCATAGTTTTAAAAACAAACGCGCTTCATGGACAACATGTTTAAATTTATCTGGCATTCGCTTTTCTAGCAAAGCTTATCTGCGAATACTACAAGTTACACTTCTGTATTTTCCTGTCATGGCTCGGTCATCATCAGAACAGAAACCAACGCATTGTTTCCAGTTTAGTCCATTTTCCTCAAAAAAATCATTGATTTTTTTGAATATTTCATCGGCAGTACTTCGTTCCATTAACGCCTCACAAAATAAGTACAGACATAATTCTAAATGACCAGCTTGAGACACACAGTTCTCCTTTGTTCAACTTATTAAGTTAGAAGGCTATAAAATATAATATATTTTATATTTCACTTAAACAACCTATAAACAAACTATTTCTAATGCTACAATAATATATACTAATCATAAACTTGTACGTATTTACCTGGTAGTGGGGTTCTTACTATAGTAGCTCCTAATTGTTTTAACGTGGGACTCGTACTAATTCGTTGAATTTCTCTGATAGCTGCTATAAAAGTTTTTATGTCGTGATTTTGGGGATCTGACAAAAAGTTTGCATAGTATTTTGGCCACCTAAATGGGTTCTTGGAAGCTAACTTGACAAATCCAAACGATTTTGGATGCGTTAACATCGGCATTATCTAGAATCAGAAAACATACTTTACTAAGCACGATAATCCAGATATTAACAGAATGAGTGCAAATTCATTTATCTCGACAACAGATACATCAGCAGTTTATCCATGCAAAACAGCATCATTTACATTTCTTCGGGTCTTCCGAGGTCCCAGTCTCCCGAGCCCCCAGACACCACTACACTGATCACCAATTAATGTACTACCGTCATTGGGGACAGAGGACGGTTCATTTATACCGTCGATGGTAACGTGGTTTGTCGGAGGTTGGCGTGAGGGTTAGCGTGGGGATTGAGGCAGGGATTGGCGCAGGAGTTGGTGCGAACATTTCTGACAGTGGAATTTTGATTCACGGATGAAGCAGACTTTATAAGAGGTCTCCATGTTGAAGATAACCTTATGCCGTCATCTCGTCAAATGACGAATATATCGTCAACATATCGTAGCCAATATGTGGGTTTGAGCATTGATGTGGATAGTGCTCGTTTCGAAGTCTTCCATAAAGATATAGGCTCATTTACTTGTCTGTAGAATTGATTTTGGAAAATGGAATGAGTGTTGAACATACAATGTTTAATGAGAGATAAGCAATCTTGCTGGAGACGGTATTTAGTTTTCAGAATGTTTAGAGTTTCGTCTATAGGAATGTTTGTAAAGAGTAAAACGATATCGAAATTTACTAGAATATCTGACGGTGAGATAGGGTATTGTTTAAGAAGTTCGATGAAATGAAAAGAATTTTTGACGAAGTATGAAGCATTTTCGGCAAAAGGTTGTAGCGTTTTGGCCAAATACTTAGCCAATAGTTGTGTGGGGCAGTTATATACACTGACAATTGGACGTAGAGGAATATCGGTTTTACGAATTTTGTGTAGACCATATATTTGAGGTGTTTTATGTCAACAGGAAGAGAGGTTTTATTGGTAATAGTTTTTGTTGTTTTCTCCAGCTAGTTTGTTGGATTATTAGGAATTGGACTGTAGTCTGGATTATTAATGAGATTTTACAGTTTATAATGTAAGAAGAAGTGTTTAGGATGACGGTGGCATTGCCTTTATCGGCAGAATGAATAAATTTTAATTTGACCGAAGTTCTTTCAGGGCTTTCTTCTCGGATTGGCTAATATTTGGAGTAGGAAGCTTTGAGTTTCTAAGAACTCTAGCGATGTCCTGTCTAATTATTGAGCTTCTTCGGAAAAGAAACTGGAGATGGCTCCTTTAGTTTGACAGATGATTTTCTCAATTGGAATGTGACTTATGGTAACAGAGTAATTGACACCTTTTGCTAAAGCTTGAGCAGCAATGGTTGAGATTGGGAAATCAGAAAAGTTATGAACCACTGTAGTGGGTTCCAACGTTGAGGTTTTTGGAATTTGTTTGGATATTAGATGCGCTAATTTGGGTTTCTCAGATTCATTTTTAGATTCGAAAGTTTTTAGGTCTGTTTGAGTGTTGATACGGTCGAAAATGTCCCATAATATATTGTGTACCTTGAAATAATGAATAGATGACCACATATTGAAAATATTGCTATTTGTGACACCTAGTTTTCGTCTAATGGAATGAATAGTTTCACGGAGAAGCGCAAAATTAGTCTTTCTAAGAATTTGAGAGATATGAGAAGAAGAAATATGTTGTTTGAGTTTTAGAACTGTAGGAATGACTTTATGGTCTCGGCAGGCTTTAAGGAATGTTAAATCAAAAAGAAGCAGATTGTAAAAGAGCAGAGCTGGTAAAATTCCTTCCCGTAGATGTGAATAAAATGTTCCGAAAGATTTCCGCTGTTAGTACAATTAAATCTACAGCTAAAATTAATACTATTACAAAAATAAATATTAAACTCAACAGTCTTCCGGGTTGAACCGCGTTGATTCTCATTGCACCGAACTTTCGATCCTCTCTTATGTCTTCTTTAGGGCATCCGAGGTCTCACTCTCCCGAACCCCCAGACACTACTACACTGGTCACCAGTCAATGCACTACTACCGCTGCCGGACGGTTCATTTATACCGTCGATGGTGACGTGGTTTGGGTGGAGGTTGGCGTGAGAATTAGGGTGGTGATTGGCGCGGGGATTGGCGTGGGCGTTGGTGCGAAACAACACTGGTTGTTGATGCTTCAACCTGGAAGACTGTTGAGCTTATTATTTATTTTTCTTATAGGACATTAAAGTTTAAACTATAAAAATTAATGGAAAACCAAAAATAAAAATACTCAAACATAATATTTACTTATGAAAAAATTAATTAACTCAATTTATTATGATTAACAATATTTTGTTTTGTTTTACGGAGCGTAAATATAAAACGATGACGGTTATCCGACGCGCGAAACATAAAAACTCTCCAAACTTCTAACCCATACTTAACTTCCAAATTTAATTTCCCAAAATTTCCAACCGTCTTCCAGGCTTAGCCGGAAGCCTTGAGATTTTTTATCGTTACTGCAAAAGTCAAAAACATGGGAAATTGTAGATGCTTATAATCAAATCTTAAGTCCCTTGAAATCATCCGTATACGCGGGATCAAGGCATCCTCTCCTTTGTATTTTTCCTTTATGATTGTTGCCTTAACATTTTAACGTTGCATTTCACCGCACAGTCGAAGTTGATTAATGTTATTCAGCATAATGGCATCTGACTACTTTTAATTGTAATTTGTGAGGTATGGTATAGTTGACTACGTCATTTCTTTTTCAAATTTGTGTAGTAATTAAAATCTGCGAGTAAGGTGATCAATCCGATTGAGCTCTCAATAGCGACTTAAGCATTTTCAATGTCTAAGAACTGCTTTAAAAACATAATTATACTTCCATCTTGTTGCAACAACACTCGCATGTCAACAACACAACAACTGATCGGGAAATAATTGTAAGAATCTAACGAAAATCACCTGAATATAGTCATGGCTTCACCAAAAATGTATTGGTTGTCACGAATATCTTTAAAAATTCTGTCCAGTGACGCCAGTTGCCGGTTGTGGGTTATTGTATATTCGTCCCAAACTATTAATTTGCATACCTCCAAAATATTTGCTATTGCGCAATTTTTGGCGATGTTGTAAGCTGGTGATTCATTGATTTGCCTGTTTAACGGTAATTTCAAGTAAGCATATTTAGTTCGTCTCCCTATTTATGAAGTTGCAACTTATTCCAGGTAAACAACGCTAGGACTATTTAAGTTTCCGATTTGGTCCTCGCAAATATTAATAAAAATAGGAATGTTTTTTCTGGTCCTGCCGGAGCAACAAGGAAGTAAGTTCCACCAAATTCAATCTTCACAGCTTATTTTAAATTAACGTACATAATCTTTTGTTGTTGATTCAATTGTGGAACATTTGTACAATTTTTTTTCGGCTAATGCTTCAGTATCGAACTGTTATGCTTCTATCGCATTCTTAGTCAAACATTAGTGAATTATCGAATTCTACCTGAAATCTTTAAAACTATGAGAGATATTTTAAAATACATACTTGATATGCTGGCTTTTTTTTCGTATCTTTTCCAAATTCTGTCATACGTATCTCGTGGTACATTAAACAATTTTGTATATAATTGTCCATTGTCAGCTGCAATGGTTCCTGCTAAAAATATGAGTTCTACGTCAGGGTTTAATGGATCTGGGTCATCAGATACTTTGCTTTTAAAATACAATAACCCTTCCACGCCACCTAAAAAACAAAATAAACTAATAAAATAATAAAACGTACAAGATAAAATCAAATACAGTTGACTTTCGTTAATCCGTGGGGTTGATCGACATGGTTGTCGCTGATAAGAAAAATTGAGGATGTTATTAACTGGTTGAAGGAAGTGAAAAAAATTAGTTTCTCCTAAATTTTAATTTACAATTTTTAATTTGTACTTAGATTTTTACACTTTTTAAAACTAGTCCGCCATTTGTTTCTGCTTTTTTGAATGGAAAACTTGTTTATTAATTCTGCATTGTATATCATCATATCTACATCGCATAATCAGCTTGTAGCTGCGAGTAGCACTTTTTAAAGGTACTTATCTTATTCTTGATCATCACATTTCTCTTTGTTTTGTCCTCGTAATTTCTTTTAGGAGGTTTTCATCGGTGAAATGTTGAAATCTCAGGTCGATAGCGTTACTGTTTAACCACTCCTGCAAGTTTTTTGCGTCTAAGTTCTCTCCCACAGGAACTGAGTGTACTAAACTTACCCGTCCATTTTTGTCTTCCCAAACTTCCAGTCATTCACAATTTTCGATGTTTGGTAACAATTTTCTCCATGACTCCATGACATAATTGTTGAAGACTTTACAGACTCCCTTGGAGATGAGATTTCGTTAATACAGTCGAGAATGATGAATAATTTCAAAAAGCCTTGTTTTCAATGTTGGTTCGAAGTAATTTTGTGCTGTGGTTTCCTTCATAGAGTCAATAACGCCTTGATCCATAGGCCGAGACTTAAGCACAAGCTTGTTAGGATGTAAAGGTGCGGTATCGATCAACAACCCAGCTTTTTGTGGTAAATTGTTAGCTGTTAAATTTTTGGTACAAATTTAGCTTCAAACCACTCCTAAACCAGTTTTTTTCCATTCACCTTTTTTTGATTGAAGTAATCAAGAGGTAATTTTTTCCTGCTCTAGTGCCCTTAATAGATTTTTTTTGCCTGAAATGATCAACTAGTTGGTAACTTTCTGTAGTATTGCAATAGATCATAATCGTGATTTGTTCTTTACTGAATTTATGAAACGGCGAATAACACTTGCTTGGGCGAGGTATGGTTGACTAAGAACCATCTTTACGAACAACATCCCGATGGCTATAAAACGAAAAACATGCATGACCAATGCATTCTTCCTATTATGACATAGGGAGCAGAAACTCTCACTCTCATAAAAACAATAGCACTTAAAATGCGAGTGGCACAAAGGCGCATGGAAAGATCGATTCTCGGCGTGACAAAAAAAGGAACCAAGACCTAAGAAAAAGAACAGGTATTACTGATGTCGTCGAACGTATAGCCAAGCTGAAATGGAATTGGGCAGATCACATAGCGAGACCAAAAGACTCAAGACGGACCAGAAAACTAATTGACTGGTGCCCAAGAGAAGACAAATGCAGCAGAGGACGACCACCAATACGCTGGATGGACGACATTAAACGCATATTCGAGACATGGCAACAAGACGCACAGAGCCGTGAAGAGTGGCGAAAAATGGAAGCTATGTCCAGCAGTGAACAGAAGAGGTTGCATGATGATGATGATGATGATAAATTTATGACCCTCTGTTTCATTTGCGAAATCTAGCATTCGAGTTAAAAGATAATTCAAAAAGAATCTTGATTCGTCTAAGTTATTAAGTTGTTTAGGTCTAAAATTGTTTGTAGCTCAGATTATACTTAGCTTCCCACCGTTGATCACCTCTCTAGCAAATCAACCACCTAAGGGATTCATTAAAATCTCCTTGCGTTTAAAAACCTGTTTTGTTTTTCCCCAACCCGTTCCTACGTCGACGTAAGAAGAGGCTTTCATTGTTGTTCTTTTATTTATGACAGAAGACCTTTTTTGACACTAAATTAAATAAATGTTGCACTGTTGACTTACCGATCCCGTACTTCATGCACCTAGGTTTACGGGGAGCAATTTCTTCAGTCTGATTATATCTCTTTCATCATCCTCACCCTCACCTAATATGACATGGTCGTCAACAAAGTGAAAAGTGAAAAGTTTATCGTCATCTATAGATATACAGTGTTAAAACAAGTGCAGCGAGTATGTTAACTTTCTCCTATACGTACGTATATATGGTTGCCTCCCATCTTATACATATTATATTTAGTATACTGTTTTTCTTTGTTGCGAACTATGCCGATACTTTCTATCTTTATTTTACTATTAACTCGCATTAACCTTTTTCTTGTTATTTGAAATGTTCTAAATACTTTGCATTCCTTTCCTCAGGTAGCTAAGCTTCCTCTGGTTGTATTAGTTGTTCTTCTGAAAACCTCAGAGTCTTCTAACATTATTGCCACAAATTGGTCGCATCGCTCCTGTAGTGATCCTTTTCCAAGTTAACATGCTCCTTTTCTAACTTGTCTGCACCGTACTGAAGACAACCTACAGTCAGAAATACGTACATACGTACATTTATTATATTGCTTTTCTTTGTTGCGAGCTAGGTCGCAACTTTCTACCTTTAATATATATATATATATATATATATATATATATATATATATATATATATATATATATATATATATATATATATATATATATATATATATATATATATATATATTAATATATACACAAAAAAATTTTATTTTCAACGAGAACTTTAGCAATTTTCATACATCACATTCGATGTAAAATCCTTTCCAAAAGGAACCACATGGTTCCTCAATAATGGTCATCGGTACTTTTTATTTACAACCTTCTTTTTAATAAGATTTATAAATAAATTGACTTTTCTATTCTGTCCTGTAAACATATATTTGTCATCTAGTTGATTTTTCGCACAAAGACTGTTTCCCAAGCCATATTATTTTTTGTTTTGCTCTTTGGAGTAGTAGATCCCTATCTGTCAAAAATAGACGCTTTTTTTAATTACTTTGGTGTCTCTAACAATAAAGTTAACTTTCCATGCTTTATATTGTTCTGAAGCTATTTTCTTGTGGCATTTTAAATTAATTACTATTTAAATGGGAATAAGCCACAATTAAAGATTAAAATACGTTTATTGACGTTTCAATTTCCACTTCGGAAATCTTTCTCAAAATACAAACATTAGTAAATTTACTAATGTTTGTAAATCAGGAGTAAGACTACTTAAACAATACTTTCCCGAATAGAGTTATCAGTGGAACATGCGATATTAAACGACCTGCGTGATCTCCAGATCTTACAACCATGGACTTCTTTTTTTGGGGACATTATTATTATGTACTGTATAATTATAATAAATGACGAATAAGGATATCTTACCTGTACAAGTTAAAGCTCCTGTTCCAAGTTTCCAAAACTTAAATACTTCTGTAACATTTCCAAATATTTCATCTTGAACTAGCACAATGTTTTGATTTATTTCATATGTTAGTCCCAGAAAGGCTGGATGATCGTACATCTTTTTTCCTACTGGTAAATCTGCGATAACAGGTATATCTACAAAATATATCTGGTATTCAAAATTACATAAAACATAAAAAATATGGAAAAAGAGGAAGAATTTAATTTTATCCAGACAAAAAGATATATTTAACTATATTGGCTATTAAAGAAAGTATAAGAGATCCTTACCAGAGGCACTTCAATCGATATTGGAAACAGCAGATTTTCTTAGTGAAATTAAAAATAATTTGCATGGTAAAGTACATTCATTTAGCAAATTCCCATCTGTAAATATGAGCAAGTGTTGATATTCGCCGTTTAATTCGTCAAGAGGCTATTAAATATAATTTATTACCTTAAGCCAGACAGATTCTCATGTTACAGATCCAAACTTGCCAGCATTTTAAATTCAAATTGTATCGTGTTGATTTTTAAGTTAATATATTGTGTTATATTTATGTTATAGTTATTTACTGGTCGTGTTATTTTTTAGAGTTGAGTTTAATTGTGATATAATGATTAAATTTCAATAAATTCTTACACTAACAGTTTCGAGGGGAGGTACTGGGTTCTCGGGATAGCGTGTATTCAGAGTTCAACCTTCAATAAATAGTGATTTAATTCAATATCTCCTCTATCTAGACTAACAGTTTCAAAAGTAAATATTTTTAAAACTCATATGATACACATCAGTACGACCCTGTTTGGCTTTCACGTGGTTCTATTGACAATTGAGAATTTGTAAAATAAATACGGTTTAGACAAACTTCTTATAAATACTAATTAAATATTAAATGGGAAGTATTTATAATTCGTACCTAGGCACCCCGTCTATAGAAAATGTCACACTGAGAGTGCAGTACGGGTAAGATACGGCAATGCTTTTCTTATGGAGAATAAACGCGCAGGGTTGTCGGTTTTCTCCAGCTGTTGATTGCTCATTGTTTCACAGGACCGGCTTGGATAAAATGCATCTGCCGGCAGTACGAGTAAAATATTTTATATCATGTATACGTATACAGTAGAATAAAAAGGCATTGATTAGTTATTGACAACGAAAACTATGAATTTTGCATATAAAACGTCAACATGAGATATACAATTGAATCATATTCATAAGAGTAACATTTGAACACCTCTTTACAAGAACAACATACAATAACTGTAGTTTTAATGTTTTACATAAAATAGAAAAAACCTACATAATTTCTAGGAAAGAATTTGGAAACTTGGAAATGATATTATTTATAGATATTATATATAATATTCAAATTTCCAATTCTTTGCTAAATATGGCCATAAACTTGTTTGTCATAATTAGTATTTGATAAACTCCAAGCTTTCCCTATTTCACCCCCTACCCATCCTAAGGATGGGTAGGGGGTAAAAGTGCTTTTGAAAAAGGAAACTACACTTCGAAATTTAGTCCGAGTTTCAACAGAGAGCATGGAGTCCCATAAGTTTAAATCCGGTGAATTATTTAGCGGTTTGCGCTAAACTCGTAGTGTTAAATGTGTTGTGTTTTTTACAAAATACGGAACAACTTAATGTAAGTGCTGCTGTAAGACGTACTTCGTTGATGACTGGTGTTCTGTCTGTAAAGAAGCATTTACAATTTCAAAAAAGAAAAAGAACAGAGTGGAACGTTGAAATCGCCAAAAAAACGTAAAAAACGAGTGTGTTAATCAAATTCTAGAATATTCACATATGACGAGGGTGTAAGAAGTATTCTACGGAGAATTGTTCATTGTGAATTTTTCATGAAAAATTTGCCGCCATTATTAAAGCATATACATAACTTCATACAAGGTAATGAGAATATACAGCCGTTATCTCTTTCTACTTTATACAGACTTCTGAAAGATATTGGATTTGTTTATAAGAAACGTGGCCGAAGAAGCATCATGGTGGAGCTAGAGGATATTATTCATTGGCGCCATAATTATTTGAGAACTATACGACGTTTGCGAAAAGACCATTGCAATATCATATATTTGGACGAATCGTGGGTTAATGTTGGCCAATCTATAAATTACGAATGGAGCGATACTACGATACAAAACAGTCGTGATGCTTTTCTCAAAGGTTTAAGTACTGGCTTAAAAGCACCTACTAAACGAGGTATACGATATGTTTTATTGCATGCAAGTTTTTCAGGAGGTTTCCTTTCTGCCACACAGCGTGTTTTTCTGGCAAAGAAAAATGATGGCGACTATCACGATGAAATGGATGCCGCATATTTTGAGTCGTGGTTTAAGGAGACATTAATATCAAATTTACCAAATAATGGTCGCAAGAATGTCATTGTAATGGACAATGCATCGTACCACTCCCCGTAAAGAGAGATTTCCTAACAATTCCTGGAATAAAGCTGCAATCAAGGAATGGTTAGTGGAAAAAGACATGTTTTTCGAGGAGTGTTATTTGAAATCCGAGCTATTAGAAGCAGCGCGTGCTTTTAAAGATCAATACGATAAGTATCATCTTGATGAGTATGCTTCACAACATAATGTTTATATTTTAAGGCTTCCTCCATATCACTGCGAATTGAATCCTATAGAAATGGTGTGGAACCAAGTTAAGCGATATGTAGGTACCCATAATACCACTTTTAAAAACGACGAGGTACGCCAGTTGATCGACGACGGTTTCGCACTCGTCACAGAGCAAAATTGGCGCAATTATGTCACTCATGTTGTTGAGAAAACGGAAACTGAGATGTGGACTGCGGGACAACCTGCAAGATGACGTAGACCAATTGATAATACACGCGAACACAGGGGGAGAGTAGCGAAAGCGAATCCGACATCTCGGATGTAGAGGACGACTTTAGTATAATTAATTGAATATCTGTGAGTAACCTCGATTATTTTACACTGTATAACCAATAAAATGCATTTACCAGTCCAATCAGAGTATGGGCTTTTCGGATATTGGGCTGGGTGCACGGAAATCGAGTTCCCGGAGGTTCCACCCTGTATATTTATAGCTATCAAGAAATGTAATTAAAATATATTTGTTAGTTTAATAAAGTATAAATATAATATAATGTTAAATAACTTACACTATAAACCTTATACCTGCTCATCTGGTCAAGTGTGGGCAAGGAAAACCATTATCCCATATGGAATAACACAAGGTTTCGCTGAAAACTACCAGGTTGCTATGCCAAGGAACTAGGTTAAACATATGTTGTGTGTAAAAAATGCGAGACTGCATTATGTTTTAACAAGGACAAAACTGCACTTCAGATTTCCACAAAAAAAAATTTCATAGTAGGTGTTAAAATTTCGCAGTGATTCAAGTGCGCAACTTGTTTTTTTAATAACATCGCCGGGATTAAAAAATGTGCAAAGTTTTTTCGATATTCCCGTTAATTTTTCACATATTTACAATAGAAAAAGTTTTTCTTGGATATTGGGCTGGGTGCACGGAAATCGAGTTACCGGAGGGTCGACCCGGTATATTTATAGCTATCAAGAAATGTAATTTAAAATACATTTGTTAGTTTAATAAAGTATACAGTTTTATAATAAAATTCTCGCTAAAAACGTAAGGTCTTTTTATTCAAATTCATGCCTCTTATTTGGCTACTTGAAGGCAATTATTTTATCAATATATTATTTTATAATAAATAACAGAGCCCGGCGTAGAGATCTGGGTACGGTTCTGGGACTACCACTTGGACCTGTTTGTATCGCCAAGCACAAGGCGTGAAATCCGGCAATTGGGCATTCCTATATTAGCCGTACTGCACTCTCGGTGTGACATTTTCTATAGTGGCGAGTAGATACTGGAAGTACGAATCAAATTAGCAGAACTCATCACTCGTTGGAAGGATTAAGCAGCATCGGTACTGAGAGTCACTCCCATCTATATTTCCAATAAAACTTAAACTTGATAAACAATGAACAACCAACCAGTTATATTCATTGACATCCTGGCTTTCTGTATTAGATCCTGCAAACCGAAATTGATTCAATCTTTCTGAGTCCTGCTCTGAATCTTCATTTTGGGTGTTCTTCTAATTTGGTGTATATGCGTGACTAAATCATTGTAAGATGTACTTTAAGTACATTGCCTATCAAACTAATTGATCTATTTGCTTTACATTTCCTAGCTTTGGCTTTATGGGAAGTGCAATGCAAATTAACAATAGCCAATCTGTTGGTAAGTGACCACTCGCATATATGTTGTTAAATAGCTGTAAGAGCTGTGATTTGGTGTTTCTTTAATAGCTTTAAGATTTTACTATGTACTTTATTATTTTCTGATCATTTCCATCTTTAATCTATAATGACCATTGATACATCTTCGTTTACTGTTATTTCTGGGCATCTTGAATGCATTTTTTCCATTTTTTAATTTGTCTTTAATAGTAGTCAAAATTTGACATTCTAAATCTAGAACTATGCCGGTACAGCGTTATTTTCTGGTGCTCTGTACCTCTTTAATCTTTTTGTGCATATGAAAATCGTCATGTTTCCGTCGTACTGTTTCAATTTCTGTGCATTTCTCAGTCAGACATGCTTCGTTTGTTCTATTTATTTTCTTCAATAATAAGTACACTTTTATGCACCTTATTGTATTTTTTTGACATTTCTGCCTTTTAATTTCCTTCGCTCTTCCATTATATGCAATATTTTATTTGTCATCCATTCTTGCTTTTTTGCTTTTTTGATTTATTATTTAGATGGAAATTTTTAGAAAGGAAAAATATGCATTGATACCATTAATATTGAAGAAATATTGGAAGAATAAAAGGAATATATAGAAAACCATTCAGATTAAGGAATAAAAAGGAATGTTTTCACATAAAAGTGCGTCAACGGTAACTGGATTAGCCTTAGGCATAGAAAACTAGCCTATCATAATCGTCCACTTCTATTAAGGAGAAGGCAAAAGAAGAAACATGTAGAAGGTAGTTAAATTAAAAATAATCACTATAAAAGTAAACGAAATACGAACTATATAAATATACATATGTAAATACTTACCGAGCTGTTCTAAATCTTCTTTTGGACCAATTCCAGATAACATCAATAGCTGTGGCGAGTTAAGACCGCCAGCACTAACAATAACTTCCTTTTTAGCAAAAACGTTAAAGTATTGCTTATCCTTGGCATACTGAGCACCATAAGCCTTTTTGGTAAACGGATCGATTAAAATTTGAACTACTCTGCTGTTAGTGAGAATTTTTAAATTGGATCTCGCTGCAGCAGGACGAAGAAAGGCCTTTTCAGCACTACAACGTCTTCCGTTTCGTAAGTGAGCTTGGACATGAGATACCTAAAACATAAAATATAGAAGATATAAACATTTTATATGGTATCAAAAGTTGGACATTAACGGATATACTTCTCAGAAAACTGGAAGCCTTTGAAATCTGGGTGTATCGGAGAATTGTACAAATAAGCTTAGTCGAGTTGTAACGAGGTGGTTTTACAGAGGATGGGAAAAATTACTGACGTGATCAGAACAGTTAAAAATTGCAAATAATAGCATTTAATAGCTAATGCACGATAATCTAGCACTTCACAGGTAGAAGATAAAACCATAAAATATTTAATTAATTCGATAGCCTTTATATATTTTTGCAGCAAATATAAATCAAATTTTTAATATTATCTTCATCATCATTGTCTCGACAACTCTATACTACTCGCGAATTTTGTTCAGCGATAAAGCTCACTTTTGGTTGAATCGCTACGTTAACAAACAAAACCAACTAATTACAAAGTAAGTCATAGCTCGAGCAATATCTTGGTTCTCCCTTTCTCCAGTGTGAGAAGAGGAACGGGGTGGATTAGCTGGTAGAGGTTGATATTGTCCCAATCTGAAGTTAAACATAGGAGGTGGCTGAACAGAGCTGGAAGATACAGTAGGAGAAGAATTGGCTTTTCTCTTTTTGTTAGGAACTGAGTAATTGTTCGAGTTTTGCCGAAAAGTTGGATTAAAAATTAGTACTCGTAGCTGCCTTAGAAGTAAATTGGCGCAGATGTTAAGGACATTTTATTTTGTGTAATATTAGGAAAATTTTTAACGTAGTTGGATAAAATTGAAAACTTATTTTAGACTAGAGCCTCTGAGTTTTCATTAATTTACTTGGCCTTTATAAAAAGAAATTTTATTTTACTCTGAGATAGCGCGTTGTTTTAAAATGTGACCGTACCTCAAACACCTATAACATTGAGTAACCCTACTTACAAATTGTTTGTCTGGACAAAAAACTCAATTTATAATAACATACCGAGGCGGAATATTATCTTCAAAAGCTACAATAACAGTTCATTTTTCAATATACTCAATTGTAAAATTGTTTTCGATTTTGTTATGCATTAGTTTAATATTTAAGATAAGTAAAGGGGATTCAATATACAGTATCAAATTCAGTATTAATATCCCGATTTAAACCCTTGCTCTCTAATAAGTGACCCGGAATAAAGGCTTTTAAATTTTCTTGCTTTAGTTTACTATTGTTGATACCTTTAAAATGCGGAGTATTTAAAAATGCGTATGCACACTTTTACAGCTGTTTGACAATTGCTCTGTGTGGAATATGTTTATAAATCAGTGTAAAACTGTAATAATATCAAAATGTGATATAACAATTAATTAACAATTACTTGGCTTTCGTGGTAAATGTGAATTTATCCAATATAAGCCTAGTAAGCCAGCCAAGCATGGTATTAAGTTCTTATGGCTATATGAATCAGAAAGTGGATATGCTATTGATGAAAAGATGATGATGATAAAATTCAAAGTAATTTGAGCTTAAATATTGTGAATAAATTAATAAATTCAATACGCCATAGATCCAGAAATCTAGTAGTTCAAAACTGTATTTGCAAGTATTGACTTGAAAATTGGTGCAGTTGGAACCATTAGAAAAAATAAAAGAGATATTCCAAAAGAAATGAAAACAAACAAGGAAATACCTGTAAATTGTTCTTGTTTTGGATTTTGCTAAAATATTACATTGGTGAGTTACGTACCCAAAACAATAAAGCTGTGAAATTGTTGAGCACTGTCCATAATGACAAACATATTGATAAAACAGAAAAAACGAAACCAAAAATTATACATTTTTATATGAAAAGAAAAGGAGGTGTTAATATAATGGATCATAAAATTGCAAATTACACATGTAAAAGACAAACAAAAAGATGGCGCCAGTTGTTATCTGGAATAATATGATGGATGCAGGGGCTCTCAATGCATTTATTTTATTTTTGACTAAACACTCCAACAATAATAAGAATGGACGAAATGATAAACCGTAGTTATTCCTAAAGGAACTGTCCACAATTATTTTCGTATACATTAAAAGTAGAGCGGAAAACGGAAAACTCCAGAAGTATATTTTTGAAGACATGCGAAAATTTGTGAAAAGTGGAAACTACAATGTGGGCTCGACTATCAACAAAATTATGAAAAGAAAACGATGCTCCATGTATCCATCCAAAATAAATAGAAAATGCGAACGCGTTTATTTGTAAAGAACATTTAATTTACGTATGCAAAATATGGTGTTTAATTAAGGTTTCTTTACTTTTATCTGTTTTAATGTATTATTAAAAAATTGCTCAATAAAAGCCAATATACCAATGATCCAGTCATGCATCCTTGGGTTAACAGATAAAATATCAACGAAAATTTAACAAAATCGGATTTTTTGGCACTAAATTGTTAATAGAGTAGAGTATAGTAGAGTAAATTTTTATTTGCATAAATTTTTAAACATAATTGAGCAAATAACGTCACATTATTAATTACAGATTAAATATATATATATATATATATATATATATATATATATATATATATATATATATATATATATATATATTGACATCACACATTTAAAATGTCCGTGTGATGGGGCCTGCTCCCCATCACTAGGAAAAAAAAACTGTATTGCAAAAAATCCTAGAAAGAAAACGCCGGACGGTCTTAACGGAAAACGACCCAGCTTACGAAAAAGGTTAATGAGTTTTGGAACATGGAATGTGCAAGGTATTCGGACTAAGCTTGATGAGGTGTTGAAAGAAATTAAGAGATTTCAATTAGATGTAACAGTCCTTACAGAAACAAAAAAAAAAGGGAAAGGGACAGACGAGTTTAAAGATTTTGTTCATTTCTATAGTGGAGTAGGAAAAGACAGAAGAGCAGCAGCAGGTGTAAGTATATTGATAAAGAAAAGGCTGTCATGAAATATTAAGAACTGGGAACAAATAAACGAAAGGCTAATAAAAGTTGAGATGAAGCTAAAAGGACGTGACATAGTGGTAGTGGGCGCATATGCACCTTCTGAAGATGAAAAGGACGAGTAAAGGATAAATTTTACGACGAATTGACGGACCTGGTAGAGAGTATTGGAACTAGGAAGGAAGTAATTCTACTAGGTGACTTAAATGCTAGAACCGGAAGAAAAGTAAATAGCAAAGTGGTCGGTCCATTTGGAGAAGAAAAAATAAATAAAAACGGTGAGAGATTAATAAGTTTCTGCGATCATATGAATTTAAAGATAATGAATGGATATTATCAGCACAAGGATATTCATAAATTCACGTGGATTCAGCCAACGAGGAATTTGAAATCGATAATCGATTACTGTATATGCAAAGAAAACTCCACAATAAAGGTTAATAACGTTAGAGTCCATCGAGAAGCAGAATGTGGATCTGATCACCATTTGCTTAAAGCGTCACTACTATTTACATTTAAAGGAAGCCAACGACAAAATGAAAACGAAAGTTCAATGATACTGCAAGACATTTCAACAAAGAGATATAATCTACAAGGTTTTGAAAATGAGTCTACCCAGTTTCTGTATCGAATGAGGTTGAATCTGAAATTGCACGATGTTTGTTACTCCTCACCAATTAATACGTACAACGAAATTATGAAAGTTCTTAACGAAGCTGCAATGGAAGCTATTGGAGAAGTGGATAGCATAAAAAATAGAAATGAATTGTGGAATAAATAAATAGAAGATCTTGTGGGGAAGAAGAAGAATATTTATAACAAATGGCTAGCAACAAAGGACCCTTACTATCGACAACAGTACAACAGCTTAAACAAAGAAGTAAAAAAAGAGGTAAATAAAGCTAAAAATGAGATTTGGAATAAAGCCTGCGATAACGTAGAAAATTTTATGGGTACAGCAAGAAGTAAAGAAGCCTGGAAAACAATTAGAGATAGTAGAACAGATAGAAAAGAATGCAGTAGGTTAACTCTAATAGCCCCAGAATTATGGGTCGAATATTATGAACAAATGCTGACAGAAGATCGAACAGAATTCCAAGATATTGGCTACCAAAAATATGATATTTCCTACCGCGAAGAAACTGAAATAACACCAGAAGAAATTAAAAAACACGCCAACGCTATGAAAAATGGAAAGGCTCCAGGACCGGGGGGAGTACCCATTGAACTGATTAAATATGGCCCTGACAAACTATTTCAGCTATTGGCTTATACTTTTAATTTATTCTTGAGAGGAGAAGAGCTACCCCCAGAATGGAAAATTGCATATATCAGCAATCTATACAAAAATAAAGGCGACAGAAAAGATTGTAAGAACTACCTAGTGTAAGTAAGTAAGTAAGGGCTTAGTGTAACTAACTTAATCTGTAGAGTCTACGGGAAGATAATTAAACGCCGAATTGAAGATTGCTGGGAAGAAGCTGAAGATCAGAGTGGCTTTCGTACTGGTCGTTCTTGTATAGACAATGCGTTCTGCCTAAAACAAACAATAGAAAAGCGTTTGGAACATAATATGGAGACACACATGGTATTTATTGATCTTCAAAAAGCGTATGACAGTGCCCATTAGCCAAGCTATGGCAGGTGCTAGAAGACAAGAATATTCCACCGATTTACATTAATGCTGTAAGGGAGTTGTACGATGATATGACGAGTGTAATAAAGATTGGACAAAAAGTGACAAAAAAATAAAAGTGACCAAAGGACTTCGCCAAGGCTGCTGCATTGCACCTACACTCTTTAAGATTTCTTTGGAGGGGGTTTTGGATATTTGGAAAAGAAAATGTGAACCTATGGGTGTTAAAATTGGAGACCATACACTGTACAGCTTGCATTTTGCTGATGACCAAGTAATACTTGCAGAAGATCAAGATGATATCCACTACATGTTACGAAAAATAGGTGAAGAATATACTAAGTGGGGCTTATCAATTAATCCATCAAAAACAGAGTACGTAGTAGTGGGAGGTGAAGGAAAGCACTTAGAACTAGGAAGCAAACAAATTCAAAATACTGATAGCTATAAATATCTCGGTGTAAACATTACAAACAATGGTCGAAATACAAAAGAAATAGCTACTAGAATTGGTCAAGGAAATTCAGCAATACGTCAACTGAATAGTATACTTTGGAATAACCACATCACCCGAAACAAAAATTAGGATATACAAAAGTATCATAGAAAGCATTGCTACATATGGTTCAGAGCTTTGGGTAATAAATAAAAATGACGCATCCAAAATAAAAGCAATGGAAAGCAATTATTGGAGAAGATGTTGCCAACTCACTAGAAGAGATAGAGTAAGGAATACTGAAATCAGAGAGCGTATGGGCATAGACATTGACGTCCTGGAAACTATAGAATGCAAAAGGCTGAAATGGTATGGCCATGTAGAAAGGATGAATGATCAACGATGGCCAAAGAGAATGTTACAGTGGATCCCCACCAACCGCAGGAAAAAGGGAAGACCAAGAAGAACGTGGAGACAAGAAGTAAAAGGTGCAATGGAAGATAGGAGTCTACAAGTAGATGACTGGAACGATCGCAAGCGTTGGAAGCTAGGTTGCGAGAAACGGCGGCAGCTGTAATAAACTCGTTATATATATATATATATATATATATATATATATATATATATATATATACATTTAAAATATATTAACATTACAAATTAAATATGCTGATCGAGGAGAAGGATAGGCCAGGTACTCCGCCACAGTATAGGGCTCAATGTCAACTAGGTGTTGAAAAACCTTTATTTTAAAAGCTCTATAGTGTGTTTCCTGTTGAATGTCATATGGTAGTCTATTATAAAATTTAACACACGCATACAAAGGACTTCTCTCTGTTATAGACAATCTATGAAGTGGCAAATTCAAATTAAGGCTTCTTGTATTATATTCATGATTGGGAAGCAGGTGACAAAACAAAACTCTGAGATAGCGCGTAAATTCAAATTAAGGCTTCTTGTATTATATTCATGATTGGGAAGCAGGTGACAAAAAACAAAGAAAAATTTTTAAAAACTAACATAATACATTCAAATATATAGATGGCTGAGAAAGTGAGTATATTGAGTGATTTGAATCGGCCTCTACAGGATTCTCCCGCCTTTAATCCTAAGATCAACACGGACTATCTTTTTTTGGACTATAAAAGGACAGTTGAGCTCTATCTACTGGCAGCACCCCAGAAGATTACCCCCATATCGCATAACAGAATAAAAGTTTGCATAATATATTGATAGTAAAAATCCCCTGGTCGTAGATAGCTCTTTAACATTCTTTATGAGTAGCAGGCTCTATTCAGTTTTTTTTGTTGTATTTTGTATTTGTTCCCCCCCAATTCAGATTCTGGTCAATATGAATACCAAGAAATTTAAACTGATCTATCAGGGTTCCGTGTTTTGTGATAGAAAATTAATTGTATCTGGAAACTGTTCTCGTGACTGGCTGGTTCTAAAGTAGACAAAAACTTCTTATCAGTATTAAGCAACAACCGATTTCCACTTAACCACTGTTCAGCCCTTGGTTAGGATTGGCTTTGCCACTGTGAGGAGTGTTTCTAAAGTTTTTTCACAGAAAAGCACATTTGAGTCATTAGCGAAATTTACAAGGTTTGAGGAACTACTAACCACCGCATTTGGAAGGTCGTTTATGTAGACCAAAAAGAGAAAAGGCCCCTGGACACTCCCCTGTGGTATGCCTAATTTTAAATTGATAGGATCAGAGTAAAACCTTACATCCCCTTTTCTCCAGGCATACTTTTTGCGACCTATCTGTGAGAAATGATTTATCCATTTTAATGCCCGGTCCCTGTATTCTATAAAGATGTAATTTTTGTAATAAAAAAACATGATCTAGGCTATCGAAAGCCTTAGATAGGTTCCAAAAAAAAGCATCTAGTGTTTTCATCTTTGCCTCCAGTTTTTTCTAAAATTTTTGATATAAAATCATAGGTAGCTGTCTCAAACAGATCTTCTTGCGAGAAAACCATGCTGTGAACTACTAAATAAGTTGTTTGTAGTAAAAAAGTTTTGTAGTCTAAAAATATATTGCTTTTTCGAATATTTTTGAGAATGATGGAAGAAGGCTTATTGGTCTATAGTTCTACATCTTAGTAAGATCACTCCTTTTTTATGTAGTGGCTTCACAATTGCCAGTTTTAAACTTTGAGGAAATTTACCTTGCCTGAAAGAAGCATTAACTATAAAAGTATATAACATATTTAATTAAGTTGGTTGATATTTCATCATAACCAAAGCTATGCTTGTTTTTTAAGTTATTTATTATGTGACTTATTCTCTTTCTCTGAAACGGGAGTTAAAAAACATACAATGATTAGTTTGTTCGATATTAATTTAAAAATTTTTTACATGCTTTATTTTCTTTACAGCTTCTGACGCTGGCATTTGCCATAAATTGATTTATTTCGTTAGAAAGCACCTGAGGGTCACCCTCCAAAACAGAAATTACCCTTGATTTTTGAAATTACCCTTAATCTCTTTTACCAATTGCCAAGCCCATTTTAGTTTTATTTTCGCTATTTTCAATTCGTTCTTTATAACAATTTTTTTCGAGATTGAGGTGAGTAAAGAATTGTATTTTGCGTTTTTCTGTCCTGTAAATATCTTTAATAATCAACATTATTGGTAGACAGTGTAAACAAAAACATCAAGCCTAGATTTGCAATGTTTTATCATCATTTTTAAAGTACTTTTTTTGATTTTTTTTTATATTTGCTGTGTTTTATCTCTTTTGAAGGTGGAAAACATTTTATAAAAAATTTTCTGAACTGATCTCATAAAACCATCCCCACTGATTATCTACATCGAATGTCTCAAAAACAGATACCCAGTCTACATTACCTAACATGAATTTAAAAAAACATTTATTCTCCTTGCTAAATATTCGTGTTTTTTATTATATTTGACTCAAATTCATTTAATTTAAATTTTTACCTTTTGAGCAGTATGATCAGATGTATGAGGATTGAATACAAGAAGAATCAAATATGTCAAGATTTGTAAAAAATATTATCTATACACGATTTTTTAGTTACCTTGTATGCGTGTATAGTCTTTGATGGAAGGTTTAATATCAAAGGAGCTCACAAACATTTTTTAATAGTGTCTGGCCACATCGCACCCTCAAGCAGCATATCTAAGTTAAAAAATCACCAGCCAGAAAAAATGTTGGAGCCTTGTCAACTAAATCACAAAGTAATTTGTTTATTAAAACCTTCTGGGTCTTCCGTTCGGTAGATGGGATAGGATTACAATCTTCTTCTTATTAATTCGCACCTCTGCAGCGGAACACTCAAACACCGTTCTTTCTGATAAACTAGAAATATCTTCCCAGGCTTTTGCTATAAACGTGTCTTTGATGTATACCGCACCTGGCCACCATGCTTCTGTGAACTGCTTCTACAATATGAAGAGATCAGTTTAAAATTCCGCACATTGTAGTCTCGCAGTTGTTCTTCTGTTTTCCCAGTGCTCAGTTAAACAAAGAGCAAAGCATTCATCATGATCTTCTAGGATAAAATATAATGGGCACCAATACTTGTTTGAATTGATTGCATATTTAAGTGGATTACTGATAATTTCTTTTGGTGTGTGCCGTAGACTGTCTTTAGACACTGGGGGTGCCTGTGTACATTCTGAAAATGGTTAAAAATTATACCATTCGGCCATAATTCTTGCTGCATTAAATGAGGTATTTTTTAGTTCTAGAAACAGTAATTTTAAATGAACTTTTGTACTTATCTGTCCTGGTTTTCATTTTGTCGCAGATAACGTTTTTGATCCAGTTTTTTTTTCTTTTAGATTAGTTAAGTATTTCCTGAGCTTCCGTTGGTTCCCTGGAGTGGATCTTTCCCATTTATCATTTTTCATCTTCAATAAGCGGGACGGTTGATATCTTTAACAGGCGTCACGGGTGCAATTGAACTGCTTGATATTCTTGGTTTAGGTGGCAGCTTAGACAAATCAACAGAACACAGTGGCTGTTCTGTGGCTGCGTCAACTGACCTTTGTAGTCTATTTCAAAATCATTTTGTTCTTTTAAAACTTAATGGATTGTTATTGTTATTCTTAGTTTTTTACAGCATATTTTTTACCCCTCCATGGAATTTTTTGTTAACTTTTTCTGTATGCTTTCTATGTTTTTCCCCATAGCAGTTTATTATGTTCCTCTAGAATTTGATTTTTACTTCTTAAGTCACAAATTAGTTCATTTAGCAGATAAATGATCGTATTTTCCATGCCATCCCCCACTATTTTAAGGTTATGTTAGAACCACAACAAGTCCATCACGCGTTTCATCTAAAATTTGAAGTTTTCCGGCCCAATCCCGTGCCGTGCATGATTTATGAAGGCTTTTCCACACTTTACCACATATTATTGTGCATAATTCCTTGGAGTAATGTATTTTTAATAATTTTTCAGTTTCTGCTTTTCGCGAATGTTGTTGATTTGAATGTTATTTTACTATTATTTAAGAATTTTACTTTTTACATTACGCTTGTCAGTC
>NW_027312527.1:0-28691 GCF_040954645.1 Diabrotica undecimpunctata | reverse complement strand
ACGCGCTATCTCAGAGTTGCCAGTGATTCTTCTGTACAATGTATAATGTGGGACGAATCGAAAGGGGCCCGAGGTGCAAATGAAATTGCCTCGTCAATTTTGAAATGGGCTGACAATACAATTCCAGGTAGTCAAGTAGAGGACATCACTCTTTGGACCAATAACTGCTATGGACAAAATAAAAATATAAGTATTATAATTTGCTATTTTTGGATACTGCAAATAAAGACGATCACTCAAAAGTTTTTACGAAAGGGCACACACATATGGAAGCAGACACTGTTCATGCTTTAATCGAAAGAAACTCTCTAATTTGGCCATTTTAACACCATAGGACTGACAACAACTAGTTAGGCCAACATCAGGTAAATACACAGTGCACAATATGGAACTTGCAGATTTCAAAAACTTCAAAACGCTGTTCGATAACACTTGTCATCTAATCCTCCTTTTGTAAGTAGAAAAAAAAATGTTAATAAAAACCTTGTTCTACTGTCAACATGTATTTTCCTACAAGTACAACAAGAACACATTGGAAAATTCTTTTATAAGTCCGATTTCAATAATCAAAATATGTATGAAGTGGACTTCATGAGGTATCGAAGACAGCAAGTAACGTTTCCAGCCCAATTAAATCAAGTCTCAGTAATCCCATTACCAATATCAAAATAAAAGTACAATGACTTAATTGCATTACTGCCTTTTATTCCGTCAGTTTGTCATACGTTTTATCAAAATTTAACACATAGCGATGTAGCCACAAACGATTACCCACAAGAAGATGAAGATGATATGGAGCATCTTTAACAATTTTGAAACTTGTCGTCTATAATTTTACTTAATTATTATAACATTATAATATTTACCTCTAATAAAATATTAGTATAGGCTGTTTAACGTGTTTGTATTGTTTATTTCGTAAAGACCTTAACATGCAATGCCACAATATTTAAAAAAGTTGTTATAGGTAAACAACACTATGTCCAACTACACATTTTTAAAAAAATTTTTAATTATGAACGCTAAGGTAAACCTCAGATATATAACACTTCATGGAATAAAAAACGATTATACACACCACAATAATAATATATTAATCTTGGTTAAATAGAAGAAACATTGGAGTATTTACTGATTACAAATTTAAAATATTTTAAAACTGTCTCCTGAAAAAGTAAGAAAATGGACATAGTGTCCTTTACCACCGAGGTACCGACTTGTATTTTTGAAAACGCTGAAAAATCAAACTAATTGTCAAAAATCAGTAGCGGCTCTTGCTTAAAACTTGCAAATGAAGGAAATAAAAATTAAAAATTGATAGAAAATTAGATCCTAAGATCAGTCACCAAGCAATTATTAATGTCTTGAACATCAACCTTATCTACAATATCTTCAACAATAACCTACTTCAATGCAGTAAGCATTTTAATTTGCCATATAAAGAACAAGCAATTGTTTAATCATCAGTATTGCGTTCAGAATCTCCAACAACATGGTGTGCACTATAGCAGCATTTTTTATGCAGAGTGTTGACACTCTACTATAGTTGGAAAATGTCCCAAAGATTAATAGGCCACTAAACGGACTAAACGGAACAGATGTAATTCCCATTAAGTACATAATTAAAATAACAAAATTGTGACAAAGCAATTGTTTGGGAAAGTATATAATATTTATTTTGATATTTTACATTTAATATTTTTCTTTAACTGTACTATAATATGGTCTTATTTATAGGTATATTTAAACTACCTATTTGCTTTCAAATATATTGTTTTCTGTTGTTCAGTAAAATATCATTGTTAAACTGGCTTAAACACATTAAGTCTGTTTTTTAAGTTCAAAGAATTTAACTTCTTTTATTATTTTTGAAAAGTATGTCGCCAGAACACAAACCGCTGTAAAGTATCATATTTTAGTGACCATTAAGATTATCGCCATTCAAAAGCGACATACAAGAATTTGGATTGGATGACAAAGGGAATAAAAATAGATGGAGAATATCTAAACAACTTACGTTTCGCCGATGATATACTTATAATAGCTGAAGATCTAGGTATGGCAAGAGAGATGGTACAGGAACTCGTTGTGGCTACAGAAAGTGTAGGTTTAAATATAAATATCTCGAAAAAAAAATCATGACCAATTTGGTACCCAACCAGAACATCAGTATTGGTGGGAAAGAAATAGAACTCGTAGATAGATATAAATACCTGGGACATAAAATTATGATTGGCAGGGATAACCAGACTCATGAACTGAAGAGAAGAATCGGCCTTGGGTGGGGAACATTTGGAAAACTGAGAAAAACTTTTAAAAGTGAGCTGCCTACATGCCTAAAGAGAAAGGTATTTGATCAGTGCGTCCTCCCAGTCTTGACGTACGGAGCAGAAAGACTTACCTTAACAAAAGCAGCAGCTACCAAACTGACATCATCGAGAAGATAGCCAGACTAAAATGGAGATGGGCAGGACACAAAGCCAGAATGACAGATGGGCGATGGACAAAGAGGTTATTGGAATGGAGGCCAAGGGAAGACAAGAGAAGCGTCGGTCGACCACCTACAAGATGGACTGACGATTTAAGTAGACTCAATAAAAACTGGATAAGAGCGGCGCAAGATAGACGGGGTTGGAAACATGGGGAAGAGGCCTATGTTCAGCAGTGGACTCTTGAGGCTGGATGATGATGAAAAGCGACATACAATAGCTCTGATTTATGGGATGCACATGTCCCACGAACAGTTGACCACCCCATAGAATTGGTAGGTGCATTTATCCTTACAAATGTCAAACACTTCCTACAGAGACAGCGAACGAATTGCTCCCAGTTTATCGGTTACGTCCTCTTTTGAGCCTAGGCGCCGGAGGTCGGTCGCGACGGACAATTACAACTCTATTCCACTGGCTACAATAATTAATACACCAATATTTTAAAAGTTGAGCCTATTCTTTGTACAGATAAAAGCAATGAATAAAAGTCAGTTAATTTTCGTAATTTATACACAATTAATATTTGCTATTTTCGCTAATTTATTTACAGTCAAAATATTGCATTTTTCTTCTATTATTATTATTTCATTTAACCAGCGACCTCGAAGTTTTTCACAAAACAGCAATGCTTAATAGAGAAAAAACGGAATGTTACATTTCAGTACTTGATCTCTTTGAGAGAGAAAATATTTTCAAAACCTTTATAGTTCATTCACAATTATAAGAACTGACTTATGCAGAATTTAAAAGTATCCCGCTGATAAAGTCGAAGCCATAAAGGGATTTGCCTCTTCAGGTAAATAGTAAACTGATGGAGTATTAGAATTAATTAATTATTATATTTTCTGTCTCGATTCTTTATTAAATATATTAAATATATCCAAATTTTGAAAGTTATAAACAATTTTTGTTTTGTTAAAAAAATTGCAAGTGAAATAATCAAATGGTGAAGTGAAAATTAAAATGAATTAATGTAGATATATACATATAGCTAAATATGATTATATTTTATACTTCATGTAAGGAAAGAAGTGTTTTAATTGTTAGTAAGGTATAAAGTATGTCTGAAAAAGTTGGCAACAAATGGGAAATTTCTTTATTATTAATTTCATGAAAAAAACTATTCTTCATAAACATTTTTGCATTTCATAGAAATCAATAATCAATAATAAAATTTATAAAAGTTTAAGTGGTATTCGCTCCGTGCGTGACCATGGTAGGGGTACCTTGAAACGATGCCAGCGTGCGTAGCGGCGAAATATGACACAATTGGAGTCTTTATACGCATAAATTTTATCAAAAATGTGTGCAAATACATATTGCGTATTTAATTGTGCTAATAATAGCAAAAATAGCAAGTGTAGTTTTTATAGGTTTCCAAAGATTACATATAAATTAGAGAAAAGAAAAAGATGAATCCGTGCGATTAATATGAAAAAGTAAATATCACATAACATCATTTTTATGCAATTAAAATAGGAAATATTTAAATAATTTACCTTAAATGATATTTTATAAGGCTTCAAGCTAACTGCAGAGTGCCTGATGACTTTAGCTTTTATATCATAACTTTTACTATTACTGTTTTTAATTATATGCTCTTTCACGTGAAAAACTTGATTTGCCGGTACTAGATTTTTAACTTTTCTTTTCCGTTTGGGCTTAAAAAGCAGGGGCGGCTGGTCCTATGAGGCAGGTGAGGCAGTGCCTCACCAGTATCAATCGACTATTTACGTTCTTTAACTACAATTTAACTTTTTGGAATTTTCTAAATAACTTTATTTTCATTATGATAAAAAATTAAAATATGTACACCCCTGATGTCTTATCTTTGTATATTTCTTCATAATCTACGGGCCGGACAAGGGACAAGCTTAAACCACAAAATATTAAATAAACAACGGCTGCATTTTCCGCGCCAGCTTCTAATATAGGTATCATCTGTGCATCTCATTCTCTCTTTAAAAATTATAGCCGCCGAGGCAAGCCTCACGGCATTGCTCTGTCTGACATATTAGACATCACATTATCTAGCGAAATTCAACATGATTTATTTATTTTCTGCCAACGATTTCACCGAACAAGAGAGGCATGCCGCTCTGGTTTTTTTAATTAGCAGCGTTGCCGTTTGGGTACAAAGGTACCCAATTCGCTACATTTTTTCCCTCGGGGTATAAAAGTACATTTTAAATAAAACATAGATTTTTATTTGAAAATTGTAACAACATTGTTATGTTGTAGTAGAGTATTTTCCTTTAGTAGATGGTACTATACATATTGTTCTATTGTTTTCCGATTTAACAAAAAATATTTTTTTTCTATGCATTTACCAGATTGGCAACATTGGTACATTTTGGAACATTTCTGCAAAATTGTTGTAGTAAGAGTAAGTAGTAGTTAAATTACTTCCTGTTGACCTCTTTGTGCGGCAGGATCACGTTTGACGTATCTCGTGTTGTTTTTCATTAAAAAAACAGTAAGATTACATGTTATATAATAAGTGCAATTCTAATTAAGTTTTTTTAATAATTTTGGTGGGTTTGTTTTTGTCTGCAGGATTTTCGGTTTTAGTGAAAAATGGATTTAGCACCGAGCACTTCGTCACAACTTTCCCAGGTAAATGTAAATATTCGTAATACTTGTGATCTCGTAAATTTTTTAGTCAATCAGCAGAATTTTTCAAGTCATTCATATGAAGATAAATTATATATAGTTAAAGTCGTAAAACGACCTATTCCAGATTTAAGTAAACATCTTGTTTCTATCGGTGGCGTCGGAAAACCAAATCGGGGATTTCAAAATGCATGGTACGAAAAGTTTGACTGGCTTACGGGTAGTATAACATTAAATAAATTGTTTTGTTGGCCATGCATTTTATTTGCCACAGCTAATACTAGCGACAAAGTTTGGTTCAAAAGTGGTTATACTGATTTGAAAAATTTGTCTCGGAGTCTATTGTTACACAATAAAAGTTCTCAACATATTACATCGAATTGCAAGCTTACTCTTATGAGAAAACAAAAGCAAAATATCGCCACAGCACTAGACAATTCGCGTAAAATAGATATTGAAAATTTCAATGCTAGGGTTAAAGAAAATCGGCAAATTTTAAAAAGCCTTATAGATATTACGTTACACCTCTGTATGCAAGAGTTACCGTTTAGGGGGCATGATGAATCTAATGAATCTTTAAATCGCGGGAATTTCAAAGAGCTAGTTGTTCTTGTTAGTAAATTTGACACTAATTTAAAAACATTTTTAGAACATGATAATGACTCTAGATCAGTTTTTTCTGGGACATCTAAAACCATACAAAATGAATTAATCGATTCAATTGCTTTTGTTATAAATAAAAAAATTGAGGAAGAAATTTCAAAATCATTATTCTTTTCCTGGCAGGTGGATGAGACTACTGATATAAGCTGCCATTCACAACTATCCGTTATTTTTCGATACGTAATAAACGATAAACCAGTCGAACGATTCATGGGATTTTACGATGTAAGTTCCGGGCGTTCTGCTCAAGATTTATTTGAATTTTTATCTACCAAATTTCGAAAGTTCAACTTGCATAGTAAATTAGTGGCTCAGACATACGATGGAGCTTCTGTAATGTCGGGAGAAGTGAATGGTCTACAGGCAAAAATTAAATCTATAGCGCCTCAAGCCATGTTCATTCATTGCTATGCACATGTATTTAATTTAGTTTTAAGTAACGCATGCAGTTCAATTCAACAAGTTAAAGTTTTTTTCTCAACCTTATCCGGTTTTTCTTCATATTTTTCTAAATCTACAAAGCGTACCCAAGTGTTAGAACACATTGGAGGAAATCGTATACCTTCTAATGTAGCAACTCGCTGGAATTTTACTTCACGCGCAGTTCTCACAGTTAATAATAATAAGGATAAATTACTTGAGACCTTTGATTTTATTATTAATAGTCGCGATTTTGATGACAAAACAATAAGAGAAGCAGTAGGTTTAAAAGCTTTTTTAGAAGATCCTCAGAACATATTTTTTTTAGAAATATTTTCGTTGATTTTTCATCAAACTGATACTGTTTTTTCCATTCTACAAAATAGAAATACAGACATTGTTAAGGCCAGAAATTTACTTCAAAATACCCTAAGTAAAATACGTGAATTTAGGAGTAACAGTACTTATTTTGATACAATTTATGAAAAACTGGATACCGCTGCGTTACACTCGAAACGTCGTCGTAAGGGAGTTGAAATGACTGATAAAACTCAACAATTAAGGCAAATTTTTTTTGAAATTCTTGACATTATAGCAACCCAAATAGAGGTTAGGTTTTGCGACGTTGAAAAATTACATTTCTTTGATCTGTTGAATATATCAAAATTTCCCATTTTTGCTAAAGAATTTCCTCATGATCTATTAAAAAACTTGACAACGCAGTATAATATTTTTGATATAAATCAACTAAAAAGTGAGTTATCCGCTATGTACGGGAATGATATAATAGAAAATTGCGCAAGCCCTTATGAAATGTTAACTTTTTTTCACGATTATGATTTAAAACTTTGTATGCCAGAAGTTTTTAAATTATTATGCATTTGTGTTGTTTTGCCAGTGACAAGTGCTTCTGCAGAAAGAAGTTTCTCCGCGCTAAAAAGGATTAAAAATTACATCAGAAATACAACTGGACAGACACGATTGAGTAATATGGCAAAAATCTCAATTGAAAAATCATTTATAAAATCACAGGATGAGAACGTTTTTATAGACGATGTAATAGATCATTTTGCAGAACAGAAGTCTCGCAGAATTCCTTTAATTTATAAAAAACTTTAAATTTTAGAACTCAGTTTTCCTTTTAGAATTTATATTTTTTGAAGTTTTTCTAAAATAATTATAATTTTTAAAAATCGTGAAATAAAAAACCAAAAAACAAAATTTAACCCTTTGTTTAAGTTTATTTAACGTAAACGGCCTCACGTTATGATGTCACAAAATCGACCTTCCGACTAACATCTTACGACGGGAACGATCAATGGAGATATGCTAGACCGAAGCTTCAACTGAAGGGATATGTGAGAGCGTGAAGAAGATGGCACTAGATTAGCAGTCGCCATTTATAACACTTACTAACAAATCTCCCAGATAAAAAATACCTACTAACCCCCAAAAAAATATAAAAATCCCAAAAAAATTAATAAAAAATATAAAGATTCAAAAAAAATATAAAATAATAAAAAATTCACAAAAAAATTATAAAAATAAAAAAAGGCCACGGGAGAGGCCACCTAGATCCTCGTGCAGGCTCGAGGATTAGAGCTCCCTCGTTTTTCGTTCGCTTTTATCTCACGATACGAGATTTCATGATAAACCGGAGTAAGTCGCTTAACGACACCTTGGGTATCATTTAAGTTACATTTATGAGCACCCTATTACACATGGTGCTCATAAATACAGCTCAATCGCGGACTTTTTCAAAAAGCAGTCAGCCCTTATGTTGCACCTTCAGTGCACATAAGGGAGGGTGGAGGAGGGCTTAGGAGAGCTTTGAGGTGAGGATGACTTTTGTTGATCCGCGCGCGTATCGTCAGAAGTCCTTCTCACGCCAAGTCATTGTTTGCTGGCGCGAGCAATGCCTCCTTAGCCGGGTATGACTGGAGCAAAGAGAAGCTAACCATAATAATAATAATTTTCCTTAAGTGTAGTGTGCCTCACCATCTTGTACTATCACGAGCCGCCCCTGTTAAAAAGATATATTATGATGAATTTTGAGAAACTCAGTTTTTAATACTACATTTATTTTTTACATAAACTGAAAAAATATAGTTAAAAAGTTAATTATTAATAATTGTCAATTTCGCCTGTATTTAACAATGTCAAACATATGTCATTAATGTCATATGTTTAACCTGAAAATTGGTAGACTCCAAAACTGTCAGATGAAGGCGGTAGGTGTCGCGTCAGTCACGCACAGAGCGAATACACCGAAAATAAAAAATATTTATGCTTAAAGTAAAGTGCTTTTAAATTTAGGTGCAGCATAAAATGTTATTTTAATTTGGTTGTAGGATTTAAAAATTATTTTTAAATTTAGATTCAAGGCCTTTTAATGATGTATCAGTAGGTGCATTAATTTTTAATTTTATTTCTAATTCACCTTATTTAATATACAAAATCAACAAATGCAAAAGTATTTTTTTATTTACTTTTTACTTTAAATGTATTATTTAATTATTAGAAGGCCATGAATCTAAACTTGGACATAATTTTTAATAGCTACAACCATTTTAAAATTACATTTTCTTGCATATCTAAATTTAAAATCACTTTCCTCTTCAGTATTAATTAATAATTTTGATTTTTCCTATCTACCACTTAATATTTTATAAGATTTATCTGTTAATGATTTCTACGTGATGCATAACCTCTAATGAAGAATAATTTTTTTCGTAAAATTATTAATAAAGAATATTTCCCATTTTTTGCCAACTTTTTCAGACATGAAACGGAAAACTTAAACATAACAAGTCAACATGAATAAATATGAACCTTTTAAAACGAGTAAATCGGTACTCACCGAAGGGACCTTAGACATTCAGATACAATTAGCGTCTCTTTGTAAAGACAATAAAGTCGAAGGGACCTCAGACTTTCAGATACAATTAGCGTCTCTTTGTAAAGTCAATGAAGTCGACTTTACTAAAGTAACAAGACATTTACTTAACACAGACACTACACAGTACTCCCCTGAGTTAGTGATAAGTTATAGTCTAAAAAAATCATTATGAAATTGACTGGCCAGTGTGAAAACTAGTGCCAATAAAACACAAAACACACACAAAACATTTTCTTCGTTGAGACTTAAAATAATGATAAATAACAATAATTATGGGAAATTTGTATGTTTATAAAAAGAGTTTTTTGACATTATGCTTGAATGATAATATTTGATCTGATTATATATACCTATATACAGTCGTGCTATGCTTGGCTATTATACCGGTCCTGGCAGCTTTGGTAGCTGTGATAATTATACAACAATAGAGTATTTACAAGGGATTATTCAGTTTTACAGCTGTTATTAAAATAACTTTTATAATTAGACACTAAATTTCTGGATACAGTATACCTACAAATTATTATACGGATTTGTATAAAAACTCTCTTTAGGTTGGTGACCTGACGGTACTTTTACTTTTTTGTAATAAATATTTTATTGAGCATTCTTATACATCTTTTTTTCTAGATCCAATTCAATTTCTAGATATTCAATTATTATTTCACTCTTTTTTCCCGCTCATATTGTCTACTGTGGCTACATGTTAGAACCTTTTTTACATTGTATACTTTTTAGCATTCTTTTTTAGCATTTTAAAGTTCCAGCCTCTGTAAACACGGTTAAACAAAAATATAAATCTAATCATTAATACCAAAAAAAAAATAGAAATAAGAGATGCCTTAAATAAAATAAAAAATAATAGTTGCAGGTATACCTGGGATAGTCGCAGAAACAATAAAGCCTAGGGTATAAATATTACTTCAAAAAACTAATCTACTTTAAACTTCTGGCTTCATAATGCCAACAGTCTAACAAAATGAGGTAATACCACAATTATTTATATATATATTTATATATATATATATATATATATATATATATATATACATCGGTTTAAAACGTCTTTCGACGTTGTCCGATACCTAAACACCATCTCTTCCTATCTTCGCAGTCGTTTGTTGTTAAATTTCTTTCGCTCATGGACTTTACGCCGGTTTACGCCATGTTGCCATTCAAATCTGGGTCTTCCTCTTTTCCGTCGACCTATCGATTGCCATTCTATTACTTTTTTGGGGAGTCTTGATGCTGGCATCCATTGAACATGCCCATACCACCTTAAATGTTTCTTCATAATCTTGAGTTATATTTTCTTCTATTCCCATACGTTGTTTTATTACATCATTTCGAATTCGGTCTCGTCTGGAAATACCTAAAGATCGTCTCATTGCATCCATCTCTACTGCTTCTATTCGCTGTTTGTTCTTTTCACTAATTCTCCATGTTTCAGCGCCATAAAGAAAAGTAGTTTTAATCATGGTCTCATATATATTAAATTTCCTTCCTTTCGTTATCTCTTTACTCCACAGTATACCATTGAGACATCCTAAGACTTTCTTTGCTTGAGTGATTCGTTTTTCTATTTCCCGTGTATCAGTTCCTGTATTGTCAAAGGCAACATCCAAGTAGTCATAGCTCTGACAGCAGGAAATATGTTGTCCGTTTTCGAGGTCTATGTTATCTGACTCGTTTCCAATACAAAGATATTTGGTTTTTGTTGTATTGACATTCATTTTCCAGTCGTTATATTCTTCTATCAGTTTTCTTAGCATGTACTGCATGTCTTCCTTGTCGGTCGCTAGCACTACCTGGTCATCAGCAAACTGGAGTGTATATATACATTCATTGCTAAGCTCTATACCCATCCTATGTACCTTTCTTTCCCATCTTTCCAATGCCGCTGCAACATATATCTTGAATAAGGTTGGTGAGATACAGCATCCCTGTCGCAAGCCTTTTGTAACCAGGAATTCTTCCGTTAGATATTTTCCTGTTTTTATCTGTGCCTTAGAGTCTCTATATAGTTCTTGTACAGCATTTATTAATGTGTGGTTGATGTTAGATCTTTTCAACGTTGTCCACAGTTTTGTTAAGGGGATGTTGTCATATGCTTTTTGCAGTTCTACAAAAGTAATATGAGTTTCTAGATTCTTAGCCGATCTTTTTTCTATTATTTGTTTAAGACAAAATACGTTATCGGTGCACGATCTTCCTGCATGGAACCCGCTTTGTTCTTTCTCTTCATTGTGCTTATATTCTTCCTCGATCATATTTCTCAAAATTCGTCCATACAGTCTGCTCAGGGTGCTGGTTACCGATATGCCTCTATAATTATTACAATTCCTTTTGTCCCCCTTTTTATGTATTGAGGACATGTATGCCGTTCTCCATTCTTCTGGTACTGGGTGTCCATTTAAACACTGATTGATCACATAAGTTAATATTTCAAATAGTTTATGAGTTCCATTCTTAAGCATTTCAGCATAGATTCCCTCAGCTCCAGCGGATTTACCATGCTTTAGGGTCATTACAGCCTTCCTTACTGTTTCGATGTCTACCCTCGCTTCCTCTCCTTGTATATGTACTGACTGTGTTGGGGAGTTCGCTAGGTATTCTTGTCTTGTCTCTGTCAGCAAGCTTTTATAGTGATCTTTCCATTGTCTTGGTTTTATGGTGTGTATGTGTGCTTTGTCTTTTCCTGTATTTTTTACTGATTGTATAAAATTCCATACCTCTGTACATTGCTTCCCTCCGATGTATGTATTGATTTCTTGACATTTCTGATCCCATGTTTTATTCTTTTCTTGTTTTATCATTTTTTGTAGTTGTCTATTGGCTTCTTTGTAAGCTTGATGGTCATCAGTATTTTTTGTATTTAGCCATTTTAGATGCTGTTCTTTTTTCTGTTTTACTATATATTCGATTTCTTCGTTCCACCATATTTTGTTACTAATTTTGTTTTGCTGTGTCCCGAGTGTCTCCTTAGAGGCCTGGTGTAAACTAACAATAATATTCTCGTAAATATCTGAAAATGTTTGTATCTCTATTTCTCGTAGTTTTTCATCCAGTCGTCGTTGGTATAGCTTTAGTACTATCATTTATAAAACTATTGAAGTTGTACTTCGGAGTATTTACTGTATGCAAGTCTTGCTTGTCTTCTAGGTTTTGGTCTCCGTGTATTATCTTAAGTGGGAACAAAATTTTCGCGCTTACTAAGTAGTGATCGGATCCACATGTTATTCCTCGGAGAACTCTTACATCATTCCACTGCAATACAGATTTTTGTTTACTAATAATATAATCGATGACTGATTTTAGATTGCGTGTTTTTTGAATCCAGGTATATCTATGTATGTCCTTATGTTTTTAGAATCCATTGCTAATTTTTTACTCATAGCTCTCACATAAGTGTATAAGTCTACCGCCATTATTAGTTGCCATTTCTCCAAAAGGTCCTACTACTCTACTGTTTTTCTGATATCCCGTTCTACTATTGAAGTCCCCAAGCATAATTATTTCTCTGTTTTTTCCTATGTCGTTAAGTATATCCTCGATTTTTTGAAAGAAATCTTCTTTCACGTTGATTGTTGCATCATCAGAGGGGGCATAAGCGGCTATCATGGTAATCTTGTGCCCATATATGTCTATATTTACTCTTAGGATATTCTTATCAATTGTTTCCCAGTCTGTGATGTTATTCTTAAGTTTTTTCTTTATTAGTATTGATACTCCCCTAGCGGCTCTTTTATCTTTCGGAACTCCAGTGAATATATGTATATAATTTCCTACCATATCAGTGCCAGTTCCTTTTTTTTTGTTTCAGTTAGTGCTATAATATTCATTTTCATTTGTTCTTGATCAGGCACAATGATATCAATCTTTTGTTTTATCCCCTGTATATTCCATGTACCAATATTCATAATCCGTTTTCTTAGCTTTGGTCGTTCCTTGAAAACCCATCTAAAGTTCCGAGGCTTTGTTTAGGCTTTTTGGTATGTTAAAATTTTGACGAGTATTGGAGAACCAGTCCAATGCCACAACCCCCAACCTGGAGGACCGGGTAATTTGTGATCAAGGTTTTCTTCCTCTAGTCTTTGACGATCCAACGGCTATAACTACAAGGCAGCAGCTTGATTTTATACAAACCCTAACATCAAAGGTTGCCACTTCCGTCCTCCATGCTATAGTGAAGATATTCTTCCTCGCCACGAATGCCGTTGTGGACTTCATCCGTAACCCTGGACAAGGGACCCTAAACAGGTCAAATTATTACCACAATTATTTTAGCTTTGGAAATTTGTGGACAAGTCAATATATTTTGCTGCACATCCTTCAAATTATGTTTCCAGATCATGAGACTAAAAAGAACAGTGTTAATTCTGACGAATAAAGCAAAAACTCACCCTTCCAAAAAATTCAACCATTACATTGACAGTGATACTAAATGACTTTGCAATGATCCATCCTGAAAACAACTAGTCGACAAAGTTAAGAATGTAAAAATAATTTCACTAACTGACATTAAATAGATAGGCAAGACTAAAATAAAGTTAGGCACGACACACGCAAGGAATACAAAAGAATAATGGACAAAGAAAGAGAAAATTAAATCACCCTAGTTTAAAAAAAACTGGATAGAAGTGGCTCAAACAAGACAACAGATATGCGGAAACAAAATTTAAAATAAACTAGTACTTAAGGAAAGTCAACGAAGATAATGCAGAAACTCTAACTATTGACCAAAAATGGAAGAAAATTCAACATACCCTTGTGTCAATTGGAAAAGAAACCCTCAAACTACTTGGGGAAAAAACAAAACCTTGCATGAGAGAATAAATTCTCGATATTATAAAAGACCGAAAAAAACCATAAAGCATAAGACCGAAATAAATACAAAGAAATACAGAAAAGAAAAAAATTCGAGAGGCAAAACAGAGGTGGCTCTCCGAAAGATGCCACGGAATAGAAGATCTGAATAAACAGTACGATAGCTTTAATACTTACAAAAAAATCAAAGAAATGACAGGTTCTAGCAAATGAACAAGAACTAATTTTTTTAAAAAATAATATTACTGATGTGATGGAAGGATTGTGCCACTGTACCAATTACATCCAAAAACTATTTAATGATAAAAGAGAAGAACTGTCATTGGACACCACAGGGGATACCTTATTACTAATATTAGGGGAAGAAGTCATCTATGCCATTAAAACTACGAAGAAAGTAAAGCTACTGGACCAGATGATGTGCTCATCGAATTAATAAAACCCATTGATGAAGATGTTTTTGATGTTATTGTTGAACTCTTTAATCTAATATATCAGAGAGCCACAATGCCTAGACAATGGTTGCAATCGATCTTTGTGGCAATACCCAAAAAGTCAAGAGTTCATCAGTGAGATATAAAAATGGGACTACGCCTTAAGAGGCATTAGTGTTACGTATTCACTACTCTTCTTTATGGCTTAAAAGCATGGAGATTGAAATAGTTAAATAAGTTGTCCGCCTTTTAATTTTGGTGTTACAGAAAAATCCTACTCAAAGAATATCATCGACTCAAAAAATGTCAAACGCAGAAGTTAGTAAAATATTAGGAAATAAAGCTGAAATACTATTGAATATCGAACATTGCTTCACTAAAATCTCAAACGCATTCCGTTGTCATTGGTTATTTGTTCTTCATATTTTCCTACGACCCTGTTATTTTTTCTTCTCTCACTACCTGCTTTAAATCTTCTAGTATAAGGATTTCACGGTTTTCTTTAACTTCAGAGAGTATTTTATTCATCTTGTTGTAGATATCGTCTTTACTTTCTGGATCTGCATCTTCATTTGGGGCATTCACTCCGACAATTACGATGTTGTGTACATTCTTTTTTATTTCCAGTATAAGCCGTTGTTCATTTACTTCAGTCCACAATTTAATATTGTTTTTAAGATCTTTTCGAATGGCAATAGATACTCACCTCGTAGCTCTGTTATCTTTACTTAATTCACTGTAGATACATATCTATAGGAGGACAGGAGATATTCTCCTATCTCTTCATTTCATTTTTCCTTTTCTTGTTTTTGGTAAGAAGACTTATATCTATTTGTCTTTCCGCTAATTATTTGAATACTTCTGCTTATTTGGTTTTAATTCCTTGTACATTTCATGCAGCCAATATTTTTCTGTTGCATCGTATTTCGAGGCTTTTTGTCAAAATGTTTAGCATTTATTTCTTTTGACAAGGGATGATTGCTAGCCCATCGCCTTAACTCTCCTACTTTATCCGGGCTTGGGACCGGCACCGGAATTTACTGAGCTACTTAATCCACCCAGCACTTACAAGAGGCGGAGAAATAAAAATTTCAAAACATCCCGTATTAAAAAACAGTTTTTATATTAGTGGAGATATACAGGGTGTTTCAAAAAAAGGTAACCCCGTCTCTAGGGTAGGTAAAAAACTGAAAAATTAATTGGAGTTTGCTTAGTAAAAAATTTTTGTAGCGCCATCCGTGTTCAAGATATAGGGCGTTGAAGAAAAACAAATTTTACTCATTTTTTACGATTTTGCCGAAAGTACTGGCAACATTGTAATGAAATTTTATACGAATATGTTTTGGAAGTTGATACATCCAATGAATTTGTTTTTATATCTGATTCTCATAGAGGGCGCTAGTTACACGGATCGTACTAAGTATTAGTCAATATAACTTTTTTAAGAGTATAATTATTAATTAAAATTTCAGGCAAGCTTAAACATCATCTAATTTTACACGAAAAAGGTACTCTTGGTAAAACTCGATACTGTGTACCGTTTTCGGAATATTTTGATTTGAAAATTATGAAGTAATAATTGATGCTGGTAGTAATGATAAAGTTCTAATAGGTATACCTCTATTTTCTCCAAGTGTGCCATGGAAATCTGACATTTATTGATTGTTATGACTATAAATCAACAATAATTAGAGTTTTGAAACCTTGTTATTCGTAAAAATCAATCAAAATGTACTCAAATGTTGAATATACTGACATGTTATTAACCTTAGGTGAATGTTTAGGATGTTTCTAGTGCAGCTGTGACACGTTATGCAGAAAAGTTTTCTAGAAGAAACTTACCAAGTAAAAAAACATTTAGAGCCGTTGAACGACGTTGTCGAGAAACTAAGAATGTGAGACCAAATAAAATAAATTCTGGTAGACCAAGAATAACAAGAACAATTAATAAAGAAAATAATATGTTAAATTTACTTGATTAAAATCCAACAGTTAGCGTAAGGAATATAGCAAGACAAACAAATACTTCTTCTCCAAGTACTTAGCGAATACTGAAAGAACAGCAATTACATCCTTATCATTACAGACAAGTCCAAGAGCTCTTGCCAGATGATCTACCTGTTAGAGTGGATTTTTGTGAAACATTGCAACAAAGGATAGCCCACAATCCAAATTTTTTAAAATGCATTCTTTTTACGGACGTGGCCACCTTTACGCGACAAGGTATGTTTAACTCCCATAATGCACACTACTGGTGTGATGAGAATCCACGTGTCAAAAGGGTATCACATTACCAACACTCATTTAAAGTTAATATTTGGACAGCAACTTTAGGTAACAAATTAATAGGTTATCATATTCTACCTGGAAATTTAAATAGTGATATGTATCTTGATTTTTTAAACAATTCCTTATTCGAGATATTAGAAGATTTAACGCTAAACGAGCGAAGATCTTTATTTTTTATGCACGATGGAGCTCCACCACACTTTGATAGAATGTGTCGTAATTGGTTGAGTAATCATTTTCAGAATCGATGGATTGGTAGAGGTGCAGAAGCTCCGATTCATTGGCCTCCTCGGTCATGCGATTTCAACCCTTTGGACTACGCAGTTTGGTCGTATATTAATCATCAATTATTACTTCATAATTTTCAAATCAAAATATTCCGAAAACGGTACACAGTATGGAGTTTTATCAAGAGTACCTTTTTCGGGTAAAATTGAATGATGTTTAAGTTGACTTGAAATTTTGATTAATAATTATACTCTTAAAAAAGTTATATTGACTAATACTTAGTACGATCCGTGTAACTAGCGCCCTCTATGAGAATCAGATATAAAAACAAATTCATGGGATGTAAATTTCATTACAATGTTGCCAGTAGTTTCGGCAAAATCGTAAAAAATGCGTAACATTTTTTTTTCTTTAATGCTCTGTATCCTGAAAACTGATGGCGTTAAAAAATTTTTTACTAAGCAAACCCCAATTATTTTTCAGTTTTTTACATACCCTAGAGACAGGGTTACCTTTTTTTGAAACACCCTGTATAGATGATGTACTGGTATGTTTTACAAAAAATAAAAGACAACTTTGCAAATTCTTATCTTATATAAATTCACTCCATAGTTATAATGAATTCACAATAGAAACAGAACAGAATCAATACTAAACACATACTAAAAATAGTTCACTTGAGAAAGGCACTCTGCGGAAACAGCTGTAGTGATAATAATTTATAATGAGTTTTGTGGAAGTGTTGAAAAAAAAGTATTCAGTGTTTTATTATTTTTTTTTTATTGATTTATTTAATGTCGTCCGAACCACTGAGGTTATAGACGACAACAATGAAAAATACATATTAGAACAAAGAAAGGTAAATATTAATTACATACTAACATGGAAGAAGATTGATATATGTAATTTGTGATACAGACTAGATTCTTTTATCTAGTCTGTATCACAAAAAAAAATTTAAATATCTTTTATGCCTATAGCAGTTAAAAACTTTATAATATTGTTTAGATGATTGTTGCCTCTAAGAAGCTCGCTGATGTCGCTGGAAAGGTTGAGTTTACTTCTCGTTTCCTGGAAAATTAGACATTCGTTCAAAATATGTTTTACTGTACTGTTGGTTTGACTCTGGTTGCAGTATGGAGGATTGTCTCTTGTAATTCGGTAAAGATGTGTATGGCGGGTGTGACCAAGTCGAAGTCGAGAACAGATGACTTGTTTTTTTCTAAGTAACACAAAGGCTTGTTTTTGTAAAGCATTGTCTTTAATTTGCCTTAGTTTTTCGGAACACTGCGACCATTTGTTTTGCCACGCACAACTAACTACGTTTTTTAAGCACAATTTAAGATCACTTCGCACTATTTTATTTAATTGCACTTGGCCATCACTTGTCGCTGCTTTGTGAGCTATTTTTTTTTTCTTTAGTTTAGGTTTCATGTCAGTTCAAACAAGAACAAGGTGGCGGTCACGACCCAATAATAATAAATAATAATAGAATCCATTGTAGGAGCGTAAATTAAGTAGGACACATTAAGAATAATAATAATTATTATATTATATAGTTTATTTTTATGAACGAGAGAGTAATTAGCATAATTTTAACTGGTAGCTCCGACCACTCCATGGGCGTGCTCAAGATTAATTGAAAAATTACTTTAAATAATTGTAAAAATTAAATGAATTATTTCAGTGTTATAAAGTGTTATGTGTACGTAAACAAAAGTGACCTCTTTTATCACACACTATATTAGAACTGACTGGCCTCCATTAAAAAGGGTTTTAAAAAATTCACATTTTTTTTAATTTTTAAAAATTATAAAAGAGAAAAAGAGTTTTTAAAACCGTCTAAGGTATGTTAAATAGATGAATAAAAATATTAATATAAAACTTAAAGCTACTTGTTACAAATCCAAATCAGATTCAGAAGATGAACTTTCAGAACCAAGATTTATAATAACTGGCTCGATCATTTTATCAGTAATATTGTCCAGCTTCCACATTTTCTCCTCTTCTTTAATAGTGTGATTTACTGCCTTTTCCCAGTTTTCAGGTTTTACATTATTTACGGCCTTCAAAAACAACTGTTTAACATCATGAATTTTAAAAGTGGTATTTTTTCTTGAAACTTTTACTCTTTATCTGTGCCCATACCAGTTCAATCGGGTTTAGTTCACAATGATATGGTGGGGATCTAAGTACTGTCATTCTACGATTTTTGGCAATTTCATCAATTTCGTATTTTTTAAATTTTTCTTTATGAAGGGCACACAACGAATAAAGTTCCTTTCTTATAAATCCGGGATGGTACGTAATATTTTTTGAACTCAGCCAATTTTGCAAGTCTTTTTTTTAACCACTTGGTTGTGGGCAGTCCTTCTATAAGTCTGGAGTGATAACTTGCATTATCCATTACTATTACACAGTTCTTAGGAAGAAGATCTATCATTTGTTCGAACCATTCTTGAAAGACATCAGCGTTCATGTCTTCATGGTAGTCACCGGTACGAGTTGATTTAAAAGTTAATAAACCACCTTCAACAAAACCGTCTGAACTGCCAATGTGTACTATTATCAGCCTGCGTCCCTTTCCTGATGGTGGGTTTAAACCAGTAGATAACTTATTTACAAAAGCGTGCCTTTGACTTGTAACAGTTTCATCCTGCCAAAATTTATTTGGTGTATGACCCTCGTTGATCCATGTTTCATCAAGATAAAATATTTTTCTTTTTTGGTTTCTCATTTCCTTTATGGTTCTTAGAAAATGTCTTCTCCATATGACAATATCGCTTTTTTCTAATAAAATAGACTTTTTGGGATTCTTTTTCCAGCGGAAGCCTATTTCTTTTAAAAGTTTCCATAACGTACTTCGACTCATTTCTGGGTAATCCTTATCATCTCGAACTGAGACAAGAACTTTATCCAATGTTGGAAATTCTTGTCTAAAGAAGAATTCATGCACTTTCCGTCGAAGTCCTTCTTTAAAATGATATTCTATTTGAAATTTTGGTTTCCCTGGAGCATTACGTGGCATTTGAAAACTACCACATTTCCCTTCTTTAATAACTCTGTAAATCGTAGATTTTCCAACACCAAGTGTACTGCTAACTAACTCAACGGTCTCATCAACACTTTCACATAAACGTTTGTCTGTAAATGATTTAAAACAATTAAATATTAATGTTTTTTCATTAACTGTTAGAGGACCAATTTTTCGGCGTTTACACGGCACTTCCAAATTTTCCATAACACAAGTATACACAATAAACTGCACCTTGCAACTGAAGTACCTACTTTTAGTGAACTGTTAAGAATTTTGAATACGCCACTTGGACCTTCCTACAAAATGGAAAAACCCACTATCACATTTTCTGTGGAATAAGTTTAGAAGGTAATTATCTAGTCATTTACTGTCGTAGATTCCTGGAATTAAAGAATTAAATGTTTGATTGTTGAAACCCTTACTTCGTGGAATGCACTCATTTCAGATAAAATAAAACGTTTTATTTTATCTAAAGAATTAAACTTTATTTTGCAAATAGGTAGGTACTTATTAAACTTTTATTGGTTATATATAACCAATAAAATAAACATCTTACATTTCTTGCAAATTCATTAGTACCTGTTAACCTCCATCACTCCGACACTGGCAACCTTATTTAGGGATTAGTAAGCCTCACAACTATTGTATTCTATTCTGCTCCAACCTTTATACCTGGTGGTCATACTCAATTTAAAATTGTTTTCCTACATACTTCTGTAAACTTGTTGACAAATATCTGTTTTTCATTGAGTCACCCGTATCAACAGTTTAGGGATTTGCATACATAATTTATTGTTTTATTACTCTCTCATACATAAAAATACACTATAGTATATATTGGTTTTGCAGCATTATAATTAAATAATATTACAGTAAAATATTATTTTTTTTTTGTTTAGGTATTAACTCAAATAATATCTAGACAATAAAACCACTGATTATTTCTAATGAAAAGTTTATTTATATTGTGTCAACAACCGATAATACCTAAACAATATATTCTTTTGTACTTATAATAGGGATATTTATTATTCATAATTTTTATGACAGTACAATAGCGATTACAACTTTTCCGTTTCATAGGACTGCAAACATGATTAACCTAATTATACCAGGAAATATGATTGTACTCTTTGAATTAAGTAACGACGAAATTATTTGTCTAATAATTTGTAATTAGTGTTGATTAATACAATTTCCAACGAACTGACGTCTGACCTCTAAAGATTACTAGTTGTACAGTAAGATAAAGAATAATCTGTGTTTTTCATTTTTAATTTACGAAAGTGTTTTTTTTAATTTACGAATATTATTGGCTAATTTTTTAAATTCTCAGTTTGATGTATTTAATATTAATTATCTAAAAATAAAAATAAAAATAAAAACTACACTTGAGTGCAAAATAATCGACTCAAAATTATTTTGTCAAAGTACGTCTCCTGTTTCAATCTAAAAAGTGTAAATTTAAAACTATTTAGTGTACAATCATTAACCTTATTATTGAGTTTTAAAAAATTTTGTTTTTTGGTAAATTGGATGATGCATTACAAATAAATAATGCAACACGTAGAGAGGGGGTCAGAATTTGACTCATTGAAATCGACACGCACCGACTTAACGCGTCGGTTAACATCGTACACATTATTTTCCATAGCAAGCCAATAATACATCAGTCACCTAAGTTCGCAACTGCATTACAAATGGATACCACGTCCGTCAACGTAACTCAAGCAGTAGCATTATTGAAGGAAGGCCTGAGCCAGAGGGCCGTGGCAAATCGACTAAATTTAAGCCAATCTGCTGTGTCCCGAGTGTATCGTCCTTACCAAGATACTGTTGATTATAATCAACAAGGAGAAGGCCGTAAATTAATAACAACGGAGAGAGATGATCGATTTCTTGTATTGAAATCTCTGAGAAATCGACATTTAAGTGGTGGTATACTCAAAGAACAGCTTAGAGAGGTCCGAGGTGTGGAAACCAGCATTTGGACAGTCAGAAGGAGACTAAAGGCAGTCAACCTGACATCAAAAAGGACAGCTACGGGTCCCAAGCTAACTGCAGCCCAAAAGCAAGGGCGATTAGAATTTGCTCGCGAACATCTGGACATCAATGGAGTCAGGTATTATTCTCTGATGAAAGTAGGATCTGCCTACATGGCAGCGACAAGAGGCGTCGAGTCTATGGAAGGCCAGGAGGGTGATTTGCTCAATTTTGTATACGAGAAATTGTCTCATGAAGGCGGTTCTTGTATTTTTTGGGCAGGCAGTTCTATGGATGGGAAAACCGAGTTGATTTTCGTGCCTGGTGGAGGACGTGGAGGAGGTTTAACGGCGGATCGTAACATCAGAGACATTTTGGAGGAACATGTGGTTTCATACGCGGCATTTATTGGTGATACCTTTATTTTAATGCACGATAATGCACACCACCTATCTATCTGAGATCGGTATACCTACAATAAATTGGCCTGCGTTAAGCGCGGTCATAAATCCAATAGAACATGTTTGAAATGAGCTTAAACGAAGGGTCCGGGACAGAAATTATGCACCAAGGAGCATCATAGAATTATTGAGAGCTGCGCTTAATAATGGATGGGAAGCAATGCCTCAAGAATGTATTAGAAAAGTCATCCGATCCATGCGAAATCGATTGGAAAGTGTAAATAGGAGTAGGGGTGGTAATATCAAATACTAAATAATTAAGAAATTCATGTTGCAATTGATGATTTCTCTGTTCATAACGTCTTTCTTGCCTTAGTTCCAATGATGAATATTTAGGAAATTCTGTTTGTATTGCATATTTTTTTTATAATGCGTCTTCCAAATAATGCAATAGCAGTTTTTGTAAGTTCAATAATAAAGTTATTGTTTGCACATTACACTTTTTTATTTTCATACTTCTTACATTGAAACAGAAGGTGTAATCTCAAATATCGCGTTTGAGTCGATTATTTTGCACTCAAGTGTATTATATATGGCAATTATTTAGTGTAAAAAAGCAAATCCTTTGTAATAAATGAAGAGCATCAGTAAAGCGACTCACAAATTGCGATGTTGCTCGACAGTCTTGTTCGACGACCAAGTCTGTCAGAACAAAAATGTGCAACACGAGTTGCACACATAGGTACTTCAGTTTTGTTTCAGTTATGTTTAGTAGTTTGTCTGAATATGAAATGAATTTATTTGTGTGCAGTAGCGGCGGCGTTTACCATAAAATCAAACACAAATCGTAAACGAACAAAATGGGTGAAAAAATGGCTCTTAATGAGAAACTAGTTTCCTCATGTAAACTTGTTAAAGGAATTAAATTTGGAACGTGGTGATTGATTTAATTATTTGAGAATGGATTACGAAACATATTGCACCCTTTTAAAATTAGTAACTGCCCTGGCCGTTAAATAATCGGCATTTGCGATTATGGCTAAAAAACAAGGCTAGTTGTTTGACTACATTTTTTACTTTTTTATTATCCAACATAAGCGAATGAATTAAAAACAGAATATTAAGAAAACATGAGGCTATAGGTTGGTTTTAATTTCAGTATTTTATAAATGTTAGAACATTCCAGAGGGTCACACAAACAAAAAAAAAATCACAGTTTGATTGGTACACCCGGTATATAATGTCAATTTTTACCTGTCTAATACCAATATTATTACAGAGATATTGTTCTGAAGCTATTTTCTTGTGTCATTTTAAATAACTTACTATTTAAATGGGAACAAGCCACAATTAAAGGTTAAAATACGTTTATTGACGTTTCAATTTCCACTTCGGAAATCGTTCTCAAAATACAAACATTAGTAAATTAAACAAATTTTGTTTTCTGTTACTTAGTGAAAAATTCTTCTAATAATTTAATTTTACCTGACTCATCTATATTGACAATTCAGACGAGACTAGGCGGGATCTGTAGAAATTCAGACCATAATGGACATTTTCCATAGAAAGCTATTTTTTTGCTGGAATCCCTTCAGGATGTGCCCAATATCGATAATCACGATATGCGCCAGTCGCAAACCCTGTGCTAAATTTTTTATTTAACAAAATCTGAAAACAATTGAAAATTTCTCATGTTTTTGCTCTTATTTTCGTTTATAATTCGGAAAATATTGATCCTAGATAAAAAATTATAAGAAGTTAAAAGTTTCGTTATTCAATTTTACACAATATTTCGTTAGCTAAAAATTGAAAATTTAATGTTTATTGTTGAAAAAATAGCAATAATTGGAAAAAAAGTACAAAAAATGAAGTTAATCCTTTAAATGTTTTCGACTTTCTAAACTTGACTTACAAGCTCCATATTCCGCCTAGAAAAACTTTTTAATATGTTTAAAACGTGTGCTAAATTTTGTTAAGATCGGTCGGATAGGTTTTGCATAATAATTTTGCAATCCAGCCTACTGGAAAAAAATCGCAAGTTTTCAAATTTATAGTAGGCCCTAAATAAGGCCCTCAGATAGTTGCAATTTTTTTTACATATTTTTTTTTTTATACAAAAAACCGAAGGAGGTAGTTGATTGTGTGATTAATCATATTAAATCTTTCAAGGGTAGAGAAAGCCATTACAGCAGAAACAAAACCAGTAAATTATACCTACCTAATGAATTGAATATTAAAAAAATGCATGAAATGTACAAAGCTCTTCAAAATCCCATTGTTTCATATGGGTTTTATAGAGGGATATTTATTACAAAATTCAACATTTCCTTCGGGTATCCACGCAGTGATACATGCAGTGAGTGTGACAAATTCTTAGCAGAAATGAAGTCACTCAAACTATCCCTAGAACATCTTCCAGTTGGTACTGAAGTCTCACGGCAAGAAATAGAAGCACATATTGGAAAGTTACATATTGCTAATAGTGTACACAAAGCAAAAGCTGAAACCTTTTATGATAGAAAGAGATCTGCCCGTAAGAAAGCAATGAAAACAGTTGAAATGGAAGCCATTGCTTTAGACTACCAGAAGAATCTAAATCTTCCTAATATTACAACAAATGATGCATACTATAAAAGACAATTAACTTTCATTTCTTTTAATATTCATGTGATGTCAACTAATCAGCCAATTTTTTATTGCTATCCAGAGACAGTTGGAGGAAAAGGCTCAAATGAGGTAGTCTCATTTCTTCATAATTTTATATTTTTGTGTCTTAACGAAAATGTACGCCACTTAGCCATATTTTGCGATTCATGTGGCGGACAAAATAAAAACTTTACAATGTTCCGTTTCCTACACTACGTTGTTCACATTGCTAAGAGGCTATCAAGCATTACCGTCACTTTTCCAATGCGTGGGCATTCGTATTTAGAGTGTGATCGAGACATGGTATTGGTATGTCAAAAGACAAAAGCTGAAGTTCCTCAAGATTGGATTACTGAAATTCGTACGTGCAGAACCAAGCCTACTCCATTTCAGGTGATTGAAGTAGATCAACCAATGATTAGGGATTGGTCAACACTACTGGATTGTTATTACAAAAAGAAATGTCCATTTGCATCAAGACCTATTAGAGAGTTTAAAATTTCTGAGGATCATCCTCGAATAGTGGAACACAGATCAAGTTACAATGGGCATTGGGAATCTTCTGTGATTCGTGAACCAATCAAAGACCCAACTGAAGTATACCCAAAAGGCCAATTTGAGTTGCCACAAAAATTATACAACGGTGAGTATATCATTATTATTATTATTATTGTTTTTAAAAAATGTTTTTTTTAGCACTTTTACCAATATCAGATGCTAAATTAAAAGATCTACAACATTTAAAAACATTTTGTGGACCAAAAGCAAAGACATATTTTGAAAATTTACCAGTCGCAGAAGTCACTAATCAAAAAAAGAAAAGAAGAATACTTTAAGTTATATGTTCTAAACGATTATCTAGTTATTTACGAATAAATACTGCAATAACACCGGTTTTAATTTTTTACACTACTTCAAAAAGGTTTGCCAAGAAATAAATAATGTCAAAAATAAATAAAACTTATATGTAACCTTTTAAAAACATTCCAACAATCAAAACAGTATATATCAGAAGTTGCCAAAAGTAACAATTTTTAAAATGTGGTGCTCTAAACCTTTAAAACCAGGTTTCTCAAAATTGTACTTTATTGACATTCCCCCTTTTTGCAGTGTACTCTTCACTTATTTAAAATTTTATAATTTAAAATTTATAACAATTAATTTGAGTAAGATATTTTTTTAATATCTAAAAAAAAGTAAATGTAAAAATAATAAGCAAAATTAAAAAGCACTTCGTGTTTAAACCCTTTATCTTTGGCGGAGCATGGACAGTTTATTTTTACAGGTATCTTTCTTAAAATATTTTTGTCTAAACTTAAATTCTTAAAATTTCAAAAAATTCTTTTTAAATTTCTTATTATTTATAAATAAAGCTAGGTGAATTAAAAGAAAGGGCTAACGCGGGATTTATGGGTCGTAGGGCATTATGTTTTATTTTAAATTCGTGTAAAAATGCCAGCATGGCCAATAAAAATACATTAACTTCCTACTGCTATTGCTTTTGATTTATTTATATTGTTTATGAGCTTAAAATCACAGTACTTTTACAAACCTATTTACCAATATTTAACATAAACTTTTTAATTTTTAATCATTTAATTTAATAAAATAAAACCTTTTTCTTCAATTGGATGCTTTCAGCATTCATGTAGACCCTATAAAGTATGCATAATAATTTTAATTTGATGTGCATAATATTGTAATAATGATAAAAGCTTTTTAAGATAAACATTTTCAATTTTGCAATAACTGTTAAGTGAAACTTCTTAAAATTCACGTAAAATCAAATGTTTCTTTCGTATTTTTGAAATTTTGAATATTTTTTATATGCTTTTTCGGCAAAATAAATTATTTAAAATAAATAGCATCTTACATTGTTTCTATATCAAAAAGTTTAAAAAGAAATAATTAGACTTACCCACAATCAGTTTAATTTTACTACCTCAGACGACCGGTTTCGCTTTCTAAAGTTTGCAAAGCATCAGGTCGGTGAGGGATAGTTTGAACTATGAATCACCAATCACTATATAGTAATTCTTGTGCCGGAATGTAAGTAGTATTTTGTTTATTTCTAATGTATCACAATTCAACAGACTTTTCTCTTACCAATTTGTGGGTTGTTACTCTGTCTGCTAATGCAATTTATGCATATTAATTAACACTGTCATGTAATATTGGCACAATTACTAAAACTTTTTTGATCTATACCTTTTTGATCTATATCCTTATAAGACAGCACCCTAATATGGGCTTTTTATAATTTCAGCATTTAATTTACTTTGTACCACCGACCTGATGATGCTTTGCAAATTTTAGAAAGCGAAACAGGTCGTCTGAGGTAGTAAAATTAAACTGATTGTGAGTAAATCTAATTATTTCTTTTTTACCTTTTTAAAATGGACTCACATAAGCAACACATTCATGAATTGTTTTTATATTGTTTATAAGTAACAAATGGATGTTTATTATTTTGCATATTTTTTTAACTACATACTATTATTACCAAATTGATCAAAAGCAGTTACTTATAAGATACATCAAAGAGTATCATGAGAAAATCGTTCGTTCTCTGATCTAGAAACGCAAAAGAGAAAAAAACCTACTAGTAACATAGTCCAGTCAAATGAACAGTAAAAGGGTTATTAGTATTTTCTCATTACATACTAATCAAAAACACACTTTAACCTTTAAAAAACTAAAACTTGATACTCTTCGCTTCCTATCATCTTAAAAAATAATAAAATAACATAAGAACATGTGAAATTTTGCGAAAATTCTGAGGATATTGTCGAAAAAAAATCTTGTTACGTATGTTGTATTTTTGTTGGGAATAAGTTACAATTTTATTTTTAAATAAGGTTGACGTTTTGATTTACTCTTTGGGAATCAAAATTTCAAAACAAACTTATTTGAAAGTAAAATTGTGGCTTATTTCCAATAAAAATATTAAGTTTAATTAAGATACCAGAAGAGAATAGCTTCAGAATAATAAAAACATAATTTTACCACCAAAAATTCAATGTAAATTTATTTAAACTAATATTGTATAATGCATGTATATGGAGCAAATATAAACTATTTTGCTAAACGAACAAAAAAGGCTTAAAAGCTTACCACAATCCTCAATATCGTCACTATCTGCTAAACAGAATGATATACCTAAAACTAAAATTAAACACACCACACTTATCACTATTTTTTTCGATCCCATTTTGAAGAGCAAAGATACAAGACTGTCCAACCAATTAACGACTTAGTTACTGAGAGTAAATCATCGACGACCACTTTATTTAGCTTCTCATTATCTTTAATTCAACCAAAATTAATTTAAATGATTTTCGTCGTATATATGACCAATTTTAAGCGACCTGTGCTAGTACACACGATATAGTTGTGAGATTAAAAATTCAATTTAGTTTTATGCTTTTATCTTTGCAAATTATATTAGGGTTTTTTGCTGATTGTTAAATTGTGTTTATAATTATTCCGGAATAGTACTAATCGATAAAGTATCTGGTACACTGTCAGTTGGGACTCCTTTATGGTATATTTTTCTTCTAGTTTTTGTGTTTTTTAATTTTAGTAATTATATTTCCAAAAAAAACTTCTTTTTAGCAAATTTTTATATTTGCACGAAATTTTTTTATTTGTCCCATTTGTATACTTCACGTACTATATAGTCCAGGATATGAGGCCGCTCCCTTACAATCTGGAAAAATGTTTTTAATTCGGTTGCTTTGCGGACTCTGAGATAGCGCG
>NW_027312526.1:0-28747 GCF_040954645.1 Diabrotica undecimpunctata | reverse complement strand
CGCGCTATCTCAGAGTTTTATTATTATTTATTTTATTATTTTAGATTTAGATTTTTAGATTTTATTTGGGTCCTCTATTTATATGGCAGAAGTGTTCTGTTTTTCTTCTCTATCTGATGTTTGTGATCAGACGTTCTGAATTATCACCTTAACAACATTTTCATTGGAAGTGTGCGAAATCCATAATGAAGCTTCGCTTTAAAAGTATTTTGGTGACGTACTTTTTGGCAAATTGTTTATAATTTTTTATTTATTCAGTATTTCTAGTTTAGCTCTCCCTATTTTTTTTATTTATAAAGTAGACTTTCGTTAAGACCACCTCCAGATCTTCTCCGAGTCTGAGCAACACAACCTAGTGTATAGGTACCTTAAACACTGCCCATCATTTGAGGGGTCCGGCAGTAAAAAATGGTAAGAAGTTTTGAGTTTTGAAGTGTTGAATTTTGAAAAATATATTCTGTGCCCTCTAAGAACTGCAATGCATAACAGATAGAGTTAAAGATGTAAAGAGAGAAAATGGGGATTCCAATTGGAAAATTGATTTTCATAACATAACTCCTCATTCAAGCAAAACTTTTTGGCGAATTGGTTACTTGTACTTATAAAGAGTATATTGGAATAAAAAAAAGACAGTGAAGATTTGATTTGACGTAAAGTGCTTCTGTATATTCACTTATATGTATTTCATCTCAACAGGAATAATCAGGACGACTTTTACAGAAGCTCTGAACGTGAAAGCAAATCTTTCCCGTCGAAAAGAAGCAACAATAAAATGGCTTTAGTATGGACGCTATAGCTACATCTGATAATAAATCACGAAAGTAGAAATCCAAAGATTTCAATTGACGAAACCAAAATTCAGATTTTTGCTTTAATCTGTGCCTTCTAAAAATTGCAAGGCAAAAAAGACCATGCAGGAGACGTAAAGAGAGAAACTTACCATTATTTACTACCAAGCCCCTCATTTGTTGTGTTACAAGATACCATAAAGAATAGTTTTAGAACATTTTAATACTCCTACATGCTTTATATTTATTTATAATAGATTTATTTTATCTGTTGTAAGTAGACTATTTCGCTACCCATGTATTTCATAACAAAATGCTACGATAGGATTTAACACACCAAGCATATCTAACCTTTGACATATTGCTTCTGGCATGAATTTACGTCATTCAATATAATATTACATCCGAATTAGTGATATATCTGTACAATTAGCCCACAATTATGCTAAAACAACCCCTTTCTGAATTTCCTAAATGACAACGTATATAATCTGCACACAATATCGAAATATCCGACGTCATATGTTTCTAGCGAACGTAGGCTACAAGTTATAACGCTAAAGATAATTACATCATCGTACCTCTTGTCTTTCCCGTGTTTTCGTTCTATCAGTGGCTTACCTTGTAGAATATCTATATGACGAGAGTTTTAAAAGCCTATTAAGTAAAGAGAATTAAATGGTAATATCATTTTATAAGGAAATTCAGCATAGAAAATGTTTCACAAACTATATACTTAAACAAAGATACGCTTATTTTCGTGATTTTCGAATTATTTTGTAACACATTTTCATAATGAATAAAGAATGTTAGTCGATTCATCAGGAAATAAACTATTTCAAAAAATAATACTAAAAAATTATACAAAATCATATAACATTCATCAAAGATTAGTAACTATCGTTGAACAATTAAACAAAACGAAAATAAATCACATCACAAATCAATAAATAAAATACGAGGATAACAAATAGCTTCCATGGGATTTGAAATTTGAAATTTATTTTTTAGATACATAAATAAAGAATTTACAAGTAAGCAGATGTTTTTACCCATTTGTAAACATTTAAATGTAAAAATTTTGAATTATCCATTTCTGTCTGTCCATCTTTTTATGAATACAACTCCTGCCTTATTGGAACAGATAGAATGAAAAATTCTATCTGTTGTTGGTATTCGAGGTGTCGAAAAAGAGTAATAAGTTTGACCTCGGACTTGCGGTTCCAGAGTTGCAACTGCAACAGTACTTCAACAGTACGGAAATACTGTTCAAGTGTCGCCGAAATAGTACAAGCGATATATTACTCGACGCGTCTTAGCAAGACTAAAACAAATATATTCTTCTGGTTTTTATATCACTTCCGGTGAAAAGGTTATAACCAGAAGTACCACATTATTGTCGCAGAAATGGTGCTTGTAATATATCAATCGACGCGCATTAAAAGTTAAGCTTGAATATTTTGGTTCCGGTTTTGATGTCATTTTTGGGGTAAAAAGTTTGGCAAAATTAGTGAAATCGTATAAATTAACGCGTGACACAAAGTTACAAAAATAGTTCAAATATCTACTTCCGGTCACGTTGGGTGAAAACTTACGAAGTCCAATTGCTTGTTACACAATTATTAGAAAATTACTTTTTACTAAAAGTACCATTTTGTCATATTTTATAGTTAAAATAATTTTGCTTTTTGCATTAATTACATTATGGTGGCTGGTGCGGGGAGAGCTCGGAGATTGGCGCGGGAATTATACGGGGGTAGACGCGAACATTTCTGACAGTAGGATTTTGATTGACGGTTGGAGCAGACTATGATTTCTTCAAGTCGAAGGTAACCGTATGCCGTTGATTGATTTTCAAAACTCCAGAACCATAGCCGATTCTATAAACCAAGAACTATCCGAGAAGATATAGAAACTGAAAAAATGTCAAATTGTCTCAATTAAAGAGATGACTGCATACGGTTACCCTCGACGTGGAGAGCTTTCATAAAGAAAATATCGTCTGCTTCACCAGTCAATCAAGATCCTACTGTCAGAAATGTTCCCGCCAACCCCCGCAATAATCTTCGCGGCAATTCTAACGGCAATCCCCGCTCTGACCGTCGCGCAAGCTCCCACCAAAACCACGTCACCATTGACGGTATAAATGAACCGTTCTCTATTCTCAGCACTAGTAATGCATTGATAAAATGAGTAGTGTAGTCAATGTTGTAATATCTGGGGGCTCAGGGTAGACTGAGACCTCGAAAGCTCTGAAGAAGACATATATATATATATATATATATATATATATATATATATATATATATATATATATATATATATAGTAACATGAAGATTTAAAATTTGTTTGTAACGTTGCCAAAGTTACCATTTTTTATATAGTCAGAAAAATCTTAAAAAGAAAACAAAAGCCTAGGAACGCCTAATCATCTCAATAATTTTTTGATTTAAACTATGTACAACTAATTAAATTTGAAAATAATAATTTTAAAATTTTGCTAAAGTAATGTCTACCTAATCAAGTGTTCAAAATGTCCTTGTGTTAATTTGACAGTATTCTAAACGATGGTAGAATGCGTCTATTATATTTTTCTACATGTTTCTCTAGAAATTAATATGGATTCATCTATAACTCTTTACCTTAGGTGTACAACCCTTGCTGGTTAAGTTTTATAAATTATACATTTCAAGTGTTCTCAATAAAAATACTTTTTAGGATTTAAATGGGGTAAACGAGGATTCCATTCAATACTACCTAATCTACAAATCTATCGTCTGAGAAATATTTAATCTAACCAACGATAAACATTTACACCAAAAAGCTAGAGCTATGGATGTCTCTCTGTGTCTCTTGTGGCTGAGAAAGATTATATTAAAATTGGCTCCAAACTTGTTTTTTAGGGCAGGTACAATTTAATTTCTTAGTAGCATTTAATAATTATCATGTGTTTAATTTCCTTTTATAAAAAACCGCCCAATTAACTAAGTACGCACCATATTGGACTATATACTTTATTTTTGTGGTCTTTGAGTAGGGTCCGACCAATAGTCAGAAATACATATATACGGTTGCGTTCCATCGATATACCTTTTTGGTTTTATATTTTGCGAGACATTACATTTTACTTTTATTATTCACTCGCATTATCTTTTTCCATTTGTTTTAAACGTTTCAACGTTTGGCATTCCTTTCTCCAGGTAGCTGTCACTTGCTCCTGTATTGACCCTTTCGCAAGTTAACATGTTAACATGCTTATTTTCTAACTTGGCTGCACCGTACTAAAAACGACCAATAGTCAGTAATACGTAATACGTATATACGCTTTTACTTTATATATATATATATATATATATATATATATATATATATATATATATATATATATATATATATTAAATTATAAAAAAATAATCAATTAATCAATACTCAACAGATTTTTATAGCAGCTAGTTTGTATACTCTGTAAATTTACGCGGCATTTAATTTAGGTAATACATATTTTGGATTTTTTTTGGATTTAAGCATTTATATGGTGATTATTTTTTACGAACTAGTATTCCTTTTTTTAGTTTTTTTATGTCTTCTGCGTGTTCCTTACTTCATTAAAAAACCTGTAGTGTTGGCCAGTGTTGGTCTACTCAATTTTAAAAATATTAATATTAGTATGGTAATGTCATAATGTCACCTCATTTCTGGTGACACAAATATGACAAAAAAAACTCAACGGCCCTCACAAAACATGGAAAACGAAAAAAAAACATAAATTTGATTTTGAGAAAACCAAGATCCTGGGAAGTGAACCCAACAGGAAGAAGAGAGAGCTTCTAGAGTCTATACAAATAAAAAAAAAAAAATAATGCAATAAATGATAAAAAAGATGTCAAAAATTTGAACAAAATATATTTTAACTTAATTTAAAAACACATAAAAAGACAATCTCAGAACGCCTGATGATGTTTAAAATACATTGTACATGTAGTGACTTAGTGGGTATGTCCTATGTTTTTAATATTATTTTAATTGTGACCTCTACTTATTAGTACCGAATTTTTACATCTTGGTAAGTCAAAAGTTTAACTTTTAAACCGTATTATGTCAGTCATAAAATGTGCCTACTTCCGAGTAGTTTGGTTCACGGTGTATGTCTCAGACTTTCTATACATGATATTGAGCAAAAATAATCTGCTTTCCCTTTAAAAATTTTTCTACTATATCGTGCTACCACTGGGTCTCCTGGGAAGTTTTATTTTGATGACATGTTGAGAAATTACTATATCGAAGATCAGCATTATACACCCTAACAACATAACACACATAATCCAATATCAGAATGGCAACGTTTATCTAAATTGCTGTAAATGTAATATCCGTCCCCGGCGCAAATTTCATGGGGTTAATTCAATTTCTATGATGAATAGTATTCCTTCGAAATAATCGAATTATTATAAAAGGTTAAAAAGTTGAAGCGTGCGATATTGTGCATATCGCCTTTTTAAAATGTTCATCGCATTTAATTACTTTGTAGGATGACTTGTAAGCGGATGGGCGTTGGAACTTTGGGTATAAATCAATGAGTATTTCACGTTAAAATATATTATATATAAAGTTTTATTTAAATAAATCATATTGTTTCGGAAAGTTGAACAAAAAATATGCAAATTATTTTTTTAATTTAACCGTATCTATCTCATTTGCACTAACATTTGGCGATATAAAAATAAAGAACAGTAAATAGGTAAAGGAGAGTTATGAAACAAGAAGCGAATATGATATACTCCATTCGCTTAGCTCGAGCATATTTTGACAGATTCATTGTCGGAAACCTACAACACAACAATTCCTACTTCTCAGTATTAATAGCTCAAGTATCCTTCTATTGCTGACTAAAAAAAGAAGAATTATTCTAAATAGTGGAAGTGTATACTAAACCCATCAAATTTTGGGTAGTATATATTTAAAAAATATATTTTAGTTGTTATAATTTAACATAACTATTTATTATATGGTGCAGATAAATAAATATTGATTGTCGGTAATTCGCAAAGTTCTATTTTATTTACTATTTAGTTTATTTCCAGCTGGTATAGTAATTTCCAGCCACTTTTAGTTTGTCAAAAAGTAACTAACCTCGCACAAAAATAATTACTAAATTCACTAGATAGTTCGGACTGGGAATAGCGAACCGAGTATAGTAATTGCTATTATGTAATATGAGGTTTTATATGATAAGTGCTCGTCGCCATACTCCTTCGAAACAGCTAGATCGATTTTTATGAAATTTTATATGTGTATTTGATAGGTATGAGAATAGGTTGTTATCTATTTTTCATACCTCTAACAGATAAGGGTGGTTCACCCCAAACATTTTTTTTTATTTTTTAACCATTTTTTTTATTTTTATGTTTTTATGATGTGGCATTAAAAAATACATACTTACAGCCCTTAAATTTCACCACCCTATGACTAACCCAATTTTTTAATAGCCATTTTAGTGGCAAGCTAACAGAAATGGAGGTCGACCCCCAACGAGATGGACAGATGACATAAAAAGAGTGACTACAAATTGGATTCAGATGGCGCAAAAACGGACTAAGTGGAAAAGCATGCGAGAGGCCTATGTTCATCAGTGGACGTTAGAGCCTAAAGTTGATGATGATGATGATTTTAGTGTCACAGAGTTAGTTACTATACTCCTAGGAAATGAGTGGCCCGATTTTTACAAAATTTTACATATATATTCGGTAGGTCTAAGAATAAATAGTAACTTATTTTTTATACCCGTAAGGGATAAGATTGGTTCATCATAAATATTTTTTAAATTTAAGGACTTTTTTTTATTTTTATGTTTTTATGATGTGGCTTTAAAAATACATACAGTCCTGAAGTTTCTTTCTTTTGTCACCAATTATCTATTTCTTATATCTCTAAGGAGAAAGAGGTTCACCCCACACATTTTTTTTAAATTTTTTAAACAAATTTGTTTATTTTTATAATATATAGACCCCATAGAAGTAAATAAAAAGAAAACCGAATACCTGTGCATTGGAGCAGAACAAAAAGATCTCATATTAGACGATAACACTACGATAAAGCACTACTGTGACTACAAATACCTAGGTATCACTATTTCACAAGATGGAACATTAGACAAAGTCATAAGAGAGAGAAATACGTCAGGGAGAAAAGCCATCACAATGTTAAACACCATTTTATGGGACCAATCCATCAGCAAAGAAAATAAAAGAAGGATATATGAGACTATAGTAAAAAGTATCACTTTATACAGCTGTGAGGTATGGCCACTGCAAGAAAGAACACTGTCAACGCTGAAAGCGACGGAAATAGATTTTTGGAGAAGAGCCGCAGGAAGATCTAGAAGAGAAAGGATTACCAACGAACGCATTAGAGAAATAATAGGAATCAAACAAACAATCACAGATGACCTAACAACAAAACAACTTATCTGGTTCGGACACATATAAAGAATGGACGAACAACGAATGCCAAAAGAAATACTAAAGTGGCAACCAGAAGGAAAGAGAAAACCTGGTAGACCGAGAAAAAGTTGGAGCGAAGGAATAAATGAAGAACTGAGAGAGAGGGCCATAGAAGAAGATCTATGGAACAACCGGTCTAAGTGGCGATTGGAAGTCGGAAAACGACGGAGAACGTTATAAACCGACAAGTAGTAGTAGTAGTTTATTTTTAATTTTTTTATGATGTGGCATTGAAAAATACATACAGACCTTTTTTAATAGCCACCATATTGTTTAGATTCAGTTACCATGTAACCATAACATGTTACCATAACACTTAAATATTATAATAAGGTTAGCTCAAACTTTTTCAACTTCATAAAGTTCAATAATGTCTTCATTTAGCAACTCATCTTCCAAATTGTTTTCACTTGGATCTCTAGCTAGGTTATAGAAGGTTGCTGTAGATAAAAACGACTGAATATTTCCAACTTTATAACCAATTTTATTGAAAAAAAAAGTATCGAAACCTTCTCTTCCAGATATAAAAAGTTCATTTACATATCTGGTTTTAATATGTAATTCATTATAGAAATTTTCTTTATGGATTGTTTAGTGGACTCCTTAAAAATGGCTTTAATGTATAACCAAAATATCTTAAAAATAACCCATTTCTATTATCCCCCATTTAAACTTTTTTTAATTACCAATGTTATGAAAAAATTAAATGCCTAAACTAAGTGAAGAAAAAGGGGCAGAATACCAACTTTTATAATCTTGTATTGACAACCATTTACAATATATCTTCAGAATATAGATCTTTGTCGGTTTACTTAATCTAAACTATTTAAAAAAATCTATTAGTACAAAAATTAAAATGGTCGATTCTGCCTCAAATACTATATTCTCGCATTGTTTATAAACATCAAAAATCATACCCTTCGATTTAATTAAATCTTTTAATACCGTATTTCCACAATAAACAACAATATTTAGGTTATATTTTTGATTTCGTGATAATAATAGACCACAAATTTATCTCCCAGATAACTTCTTATTCGGTAATTTATTTGGTAAATAAATATTTTACATTTTATACATTTTTTGTCAGATACGTTTGTTCGTGTCAGTTGGTAGTTCAGATTTATTTCCTAGGTAACATAGTAACCCCATCGGACTCACAGTGTGACATATATAGATAGATGTATTTCTTGTCACAGGATGGTTGATAGAGCAACAAAAAAGGTGCAAAAGGAAACACTAGAGAATTACCGCGATAGTACGAGTATTTACTAATTAATTTTTTATTTACTTATAGTCCATTTCCATCAGATTGATAGCACATTATGTATGCAAATCCCTAAACTGTTGATACGGGTGACTCAATGAAAAATAGATATTTGTCAACAAGTTTACAGAAGTATATAGGAAAACAATTTTAAATTGAGTATGACCACCAGGTATAAAGGTTGAAGCAGAATAGAATACAATAGTTTTGAGGGTTACTAATCCCTAAATAAAGTTGCCAGTGTCGGAGTGATGAATATTAACAGGTACTAATGAATTTGCAAGAAATGTAAGATGTTTATTTTATTGGTTATATATAAAATAATTTGTGGCCGTAACAGGGACCTATTTGTAAAAAAATGAATATTATTTTAATCAAATTCCATTTCAGATTCACTGCTTTCTTCAGAATCTAAGGAATCTTTAACTCCAATGTTAATTATTACCGGTTTCAGCATTGCATCAGTCATATTATCCAACCACATTTTATTTTCTTCCTTGTGAGCATGACTAACAGCATTTTTCCAATTTTCTGGAGTTACTGTTGATAAGGAATGTTCTAATAATTGTTGTAAGTCTTCTAATTTAAAAGTTTTGTTGTTGCGTCCGACTTCACCCTTTACTTGAGACCATATATTTTCTATCGGATTCAGATCACAATGATATGGGGGAAACGTAAAATAATTACATCACGGTTTAATGCCATTTCATCAATTATATATTTTTTATAAGCTGCTTTATGTTGCCTTAAAATAGGTAATAATTCCTTTTTTGTCGAATTCTCCTTTTACTCAATTGCGTGTTTATCCAACCATTCGATTATCCCTCTTTTTTTCCATGCCGTTGTTGGCAATTTTTCTGCTAGTCTTAAATGGTAACTAACATTATCCATGACTATGACAGAATTTTTTGGAATTAAGTCTAACATTTGCTTAAAATATTCTTCAAAAACGTCAGCAGTCATTTCCTCGTGGTAATCTTTGGTTGATTTTGAGGCAAAACTTAATAATCCACCATTGACCAAACCGTATTCGTTTCCAATATGGGTTATTATGAGTCTGCGTCCTTTTCCAACGGGAATATTGTTTATTCCAGTAGATACACCTTCGATGAATGCCTGACGGGAACTTTTCACATTTGTATCAACCCATAGATATGGTACAGTATGACCTTCATTTAGCCAAGTCTCGTCCAAATAAAAAATTGTTTTCCCTTCTTCTCGGTACTTTTTAATAGTTCTTAGATAATCTCGTCTCCAACATACAATGTAATCTTTTTCAATTAAAACGGATTTTCTTCTATTCTTTTGCCAACGAAATCCCATCTCTCTCAATAGTCCCCATAATTTCTTGTTGCTTATGATTGGTAACTCTTCGTTTTCTCTAATTAATGTTTGGATTTTTCCAATGTTGGAAATTCTTTGTTAAAAAAAATGAGTGGACGCTGCGTCTTATCATATTTTTATGTATCTTCTTCAATTTCCAAGGGTTTACTCCCTCCACTCTTCTTGGAAGATGAAGCAGTTCTTCCTTTTCTTTCTTTTAGGAATCTATAAATTGTCCAACTTCTCCAACCATTGTCATATTTGAACACATGTTAACGATTTCACGAACATTACTTAAAGGGCGTTGATGTACAAGTGCATCGTGTACATTTAATATTATATTTTTCTCTCTTAGACTGAAGGCGCCTTTAAAACTACACTTAACCGGGATAAAACCTGTTGTCGACGTCATTTTTAAATGCAAATAACAAAATATCGACACCAAAAACGTAGGTAGGTAAGACATGAACAATGTACATCTACAAACTAAATGGAAGATGCAAACAATTTCTAATTTATATTATTGGCATAAGCTGTAATGTGGCATAAAAACTACTTAAACTATCATTAGTGAAGCCTTATCAGTAATTCCAGGTAATCGTTCAAAGAAGGTATTCTTTTTGTGTCAGGCGATAACTTGTATAGAAAACAATAACCACCTTTAAATTACTGTTTACATTAATTTATTTCGTGAAACATTGAATTCTCTCGTTAATCACCCGTGTATAATTATCATTAATCGTGTGGTATATATGCCGACGTTTTTTACGCACAAAAAAGGTATAGTGAGATTAGTGGACACTTATTTTACAGAAGATTTTTTAAAAGATAATGAATTGTTGACGGCATCTTAAAATATAAATTTTTTTTATTTATTTCAAAACAAGTATAGGGTGACGCCTATGGTTTTTTGACCTGTTGAGAATTTGCATACATAATGTGCTATTAATATGATGGAAAAGGACTATAAACATTATTAGCTGTTTTACTTAATATTTATTAATAAATATAGCGACACCCACAACTTGCATGTATGCATACTATGTATTTACCTATATACAAAGCCTATTTAATATGTTAAACGTTACCATTTTAAACTTTAATATATCTCAGCCGCTTCCATTTCATCGTTTTGCTGTAATCATTAAAATTTCCCATTTTTCATATCTGTGTATGCTGGAAATTAAATTACCAATATGAAATCCGCATACGTTACGATATTTCGGCATATGTTTCCATGTGAGTTTTATTTTGTGAGGAATTTTTAGCTTACGTTTTTTTAAATGGAATTTCGGTCCAACTGTACAAACAGAATACGTAACCATGTTTTGGTGTATAAATGTTTGAAATTTCTTTAATACGGTAAAAATGTTAAAATAAACATACAGAACGGGAGTTCGGCCCTGATAGCGATAAAATATACCAAGTTATCAGCTGTTCCAATATAAAATCATTTTAAATGGTAAAAGCAAACCAAAATTAAATATATTATATCTCTACTACAAATTTAAGTTCATTAGTTGGTGCTGGCAATATTATTCCTATTGAGTAGCACATCTAGTAATATTTTTGTAATAATAACAAAATAATATTTAAATAAAAACTAATAATAAAGAGATAGGAAAAATTCCAGTTGCCTTAACCAGTTTTTGAACCGGGTACAAGACCGGTTCCAAAAATTACAAAGATTTGGTATAGACGCTGTTTCCAAAATGACTTTTCTTCGAGTAGGTATGCCTAAAAGTGAGCCATATTCTGAGATTTAGAAGGTAATCCTTTATTACACCTTTGGAAAAAATGTGCATTCTTTTAACAAAAATCATGATAATACTTGTTACCAGCTATATCTTTTCATAGACGAATTTAGCTGCTCCAAATGTAAAACCATTGGTCACCAAGAATCAGAATGCACTCACATTTCAAAGCAAAACTCTGTAACTACCCTCTTGGATTTAACCCAAACAACATCATCAATATCTAAACCTCAAGATAGAATATATCAATCTAAAGAACCCGACCCTATTAAAAACATATCTCAAGATAATCCAAACACTTCGTCTTCTTGTTACCAACATTACCATTCGTAGATAACATCGAAAATATTACGACACCAGAAACATCAATAACCTCAAATAATATAGTCAATTCCAAATTGCTAAAAAGGCATAAGATATATTCTTCTGAAATTAACAAAGACAATCCAAACACCGATTAATTATTTTTACTTCCCCTAAACAATCCAAACCAATAATAAAAGCCAGCAACTTCCAAAACCTCCCTCGAAGATGTCATTTACTTTTTACAAACCATCGAAGACAAAATCGAAAATAGAACCTCCGTTTGTACTAAATTTTAATAAAATATGTGATTTTCTGGAAAACGTTTTACACTCTATTAACCCTAAATTAATTTCAAAAGATTACTCCAACGTACCCGATAAACCAATTCTTATTCTTCTTCTTCTTTTTATATAGACATGACTCTGTCTGTTTTTCAATGTGCCTCCAGTAAGTTGTCGTTTCATCTTTTTCGTGGTCTTCCTACTGATCGTCTTCCTATTGGGGAACCGTCTCTTGCCGTCTTTAGCACTCTATTTGTTGTCATTCGGCTTATATGATCGTTATATTCTACTCTTCTATTTCTTACACAATTCTTGATGTTCTCCACCTTGCATCTACGTCGTATATCTGTACTTCTAGCTCTGTCCCATAGTGTCTTACCATCAATTTTCTAACATCCTTTTTGTCCTCTCTGTGTCAGGTCTTATTTCTGCCACGTATGTCATTATTGGTCTGATGACTGTTTTGTAAATTCTGCCTTTTGTTTCTTTCCCGATATTTTTGTTTTTTAATATTGTTTCATTTAGGCATCTTGCGGCTCTGTTTGCTCTATTCACTTGATGTTCCACTTCAGTTTCGAGCTTTCCGTAGCTAGATAATGTGATGCCTAGATATTTAAACTCCATCACTTGTTCTATTATCTCTCCTTCCAGCTACAATTTACATCTTAGTAAATTTGCTGTTATAACCATGCATTTTGTCTTTTTTGGGGAAATTAACATGTTAAATTTTGTGGCGGTTATATTAAATTGGTGCAGCATACGTTGTAAATCATCTTCACTTTGAGAGAGTAGTATAGCATCGTCTGCGTAGCAGATTATTTTAAGTTGTTTTTCTCCCATTGGGTATCCCTTTTTAGTTCTTACTTTTTTTATTATGTCGTTTATAATCAGGTTGAACAATAGAGGAATCAGGGAATCTCTCTGTCTTATCCCATTGCCAGATTCAATAGGGTCGGTTAGTTCTTCTTTTACTTTTACTTTTATTGTGTTGTGTTGGTAGATATATTCGATCGTTTTGATTATACCTAGAGGTATCTCCCTTGCATACAGTAAGTGGATAACGTCTTTTAATTTGACCCGGTCAATTGCCTTTGTAAGGTCCACGAAACATAGATATGCCGGTTTGTTGTATTCTAATGATTTCTCTTACACTTGCCTCATTATAAATATAGCGTCGGTGCATGATCTCCTCGACCTAAAACCTTGTTGTTTTTCTGCTAGTGGTATAATTGTATTCAATTTATTTGTTATCACTTTGGTTGTTAATTTCAGTGTTGTCTTTAATAAATTAATTCCTCTGTAATTTTCCGGGTTTGATTTGTCTCCCTTTTTGAAGATGAACTAATTGTGATCCTAAATTTAGTTCATTAATATACACGAAATTCTAGATTAATAAATAATATTACCAGACTAAAAAAAATAAACCCAACCTTTTTTTAGCAGATGAAACAGACGAATCATTATCACAAGTTGAAGGATAATTAAGACATGACCAATTCCTTTATAGTTCAATGGAACCTACATAGGTTTTATAACCAATATGATGAAATACTATCTAATAAATTTTGGGGTGATGACTGTAAAACATTAACTAACCTATACAAATCACTTATTCAAAGTAAATTAGATTACGGTTGGATATGTTACGTTTGCCGCAAGCAAAACGGCCTTAAAAAACTAAACAGCATACAATATGTAGCTTTGATATTGCACTGGGTGCCTTCAGAAATAGTCCTATTCGACGCTTACAAGTTTTAGCGACAGAACTGCTAGCTGCTTGCTGAACTGCTAGCTACTCAGGTTGGGTATTAATAAAGATAATATCTTCAAAAGACCTAAGTTTTTCCATGGTTTTCCAAGTATTTTCAAAGTGCTTGGTGTAAAGTTTATTAACATCTTTAGGCTTAAGTGAATTTACTTTTTGCAGACCACTTTATATAATAACGGGGCCAATCATGTAGATCGTACAACCTTTCTTTAAAACACTTTTAAATGTTTGCAAAGAATTTCTGTAATTAATTTTTCCTTTAATGGTAATATTTCCAGTTTTGCATTTTTTTTTTAGGAAAAAGCGCTTTGAATTCTTAGAAGAAAAATGCCATGTACCAGTGGGTCTAAAAACACTTGAGATTTTTTCTTTCCAATTAAACACTTTGCAATTTTGCCCTAAGTGGGTAACAGTAGCTTTTTTTAAAACAATTCCAAATACGTTTTTGGGTGCAATATAACTTCTAGTTTTTTAATATCTTTCTCAATATTACCAAAGACCCTATCAGCTGACAAGAAGGAATGGCCTACCACCGGAAAAATTACCTCGATGTTTTGTACACGCTGGGGTGCTCTTGGCCACTGCAGCCATCTGCCATTAGCCTAATGGTGGTTATTTCAGAGTAAAAATCAATTTTGTTAAGCCTGTCAAAAACGCCGTAGAAAATTTCCTTTACCTTTTCCAAATTCATCCTCTGTCCAATAATACTCTAATACATTTTTTGCGTAAGCTTTAATTGAGAGGTTCCCTAGACTATGGTAAAATTATACAAATATACAAAATTTTTTTGACAATCGAAAGATATTGTTATCAAATCATCTCGTGACTCTTTAAGCAACTCAAAAATGCATTAGCCCTTAGCTTATGATTTTTTTTCAACATTCAATTTTGTCTTCTCTTCTTCATGTATAGATCTTTTAATTTTGTCTGCAAACTCATTGCATAGGGAACACATATCCGTACAGGGAGTAATAAAGCTAAGATTATACTTAGTATTGAAAATAATTCTAAAGTATGATGATTTTACTCTCTTCTCTTGGAGCACTGATTAATATACATTTGGAACATCTTTTGTATTGACAAATTGGAAGAAAGATACGTGTTGACGAGCGACAGTAATACGATTCAATACTTTTAAAACTGTTAATAAATTTTTGAACTGATTCTTGTTTTTCTTTAAAATTTGTAGTTTTTCTGTCATCCCCTTTTTTGCGTAGGTGCTTCTCCTGTTTTGACAAATGATTTCATAATGTATGTCAGGCGATGTTTCGTAATGTTTGAAAAGACTTTTTGGCATACTGGAATATTTGTCTTTATTACACTATTCCTTACAAAGCATTTCACAGACGTTGTTTTTGCTTCATGTCTAGAGTTTTTTGGATGACGACGTTTAGTTAGTTGAAACTGTACAAAATTTTAGAATAAACGAATATTGTGATTTTTAGAGAAGAGCATTGATATCTTTGTTTTGTCAACGCAAGTAGGGAATTGTGGTAAATGTGATAAAGAGTACCTGAAAAGATAACATTTTTTCAAAAAAATATGTGTAATACTGACCTTATAAAATTAACAGTAGCTTCAACAAATCATTAGTTTTTTTTTTAATTAGTTTTTCATGACAAAAAGGATATTGTCGACTTTGATTCTAAACCGTTCATGAAGATATCCGTGTTTGATTCTTACGCTAAATTTATATGCTATTTTATAGACGGATAATGCCGTTTTTGATTGTTATTCTGTTTATTTTTGTAAAGTGTTTTAAAATACGAATAATTTTATGTAACTTACTCAATTTTGGTAAAAAGTGGAGATTGCCGACTTTGTTACTAGGACCCTCATTTCCTTTTGCATTCTGATCTTGCATCCATTTTGCAAAGGTAGGATGTTGAAAACGGTAATAATATACGGAACGCTCTGTTATATTTTTTTCATTTGTAACATCTATTTCTTGCATCTTACCTATTGCTAGCATGGGTTTGATATTCCAGGATCTGGTTTAATGGGCTTCACTCTTTTCCTCATATTTCCGCAAATTTTGAACAGAATAGATCTCAGTGTACTTATTATTTATCTTTTTTGATTTTACTGATAAACTTTATACATATGGTTTTCACGTCATCTTTAAATCCCATACTGTGAAAGTTTCTCGATTGCTTATGGTATTTGATTGTTTTCTTTGCTCAATTTTGTCAAATTCCTTATTTATAAAGGGCAATCGTTAAATATTTTTTGTTAAAAAATAAAGTTTTTTGAAAACAGTTTCCCTAGTGGAGATCGAAATGTTAAATAACAAATATAAAATGCAATTTTCGTTACAATCAATTGTAGCTTAATCCCATATAAGCATAAAATTAACCTAAAATATCATATATATGTAAATAGAATGAATTTTTTAGAACACGTGAAATAAAAAACCTTAATATTATGAAGTAAATTTATTGTTTATACAGGGTGTTTCAAAAAGGTATGTCATAAATTAAATAATGCATTCCGAAGAAAAAAACAAATTGATTGAATCCAACTTACCTTAGTAGAAAAGTTTACACAAAAAAAGTTACAGCCCTTTGAAGTTACAAAATAATAATTGTTTTTTTGAATTATCTCCTAAACTACTTGACATTTTGTAATAAAAATGGATACGTTATTTTCTTGTTCTGAAAACATTTTTCGTACAAAAGAAACAACAAAATCTAAGCTCACAGAAAAATTTTAAGGGAAGTGTGCAGCCCTAAATCTCCCCAAACTTTTGAGTACGTTCAATTCAAATGAATTGTGTGGCATCATTAGTTTAACATATTATTTTTAAAACTTTTTTGCCTCCTATTACTTTTTCGAAAAACTAGTTTTTTCCTAATTGGCCATAAAATTATTACAATTAGTTTTTACGGCTACAGTAATTACAAACAGTTCCATCAATAATAGTAAATAATTTGAAGCTATCATTTATTGTGTGAATAAGATTAATATTAAAAATTTTGATACTACAATGGCCTACACATTTCAGGATATGGCAGATATGCATTTAACTTTGGGTAAGTTGGATCAGATTAAATTATGATTTCAATAAACTATCGGGAATATCTTAGATGAATGTCAAGGAAATAGTGCAGCAGCCGCAAGGCGTTATGCAGTAAAATACCCCAATCGAAATACACCCGATAGACGATTATTTCTGACCACTGATCGTCGTTTACAGAAAACGGGTACATTCCAACTGCAAGTTGCTGGCAATAGTGGTAGTCCAATAATATATGCAACTGATGAAGACATTTTAGAAATTATTGAAGAAGTTCCTGTAACAAGTACAAGGGTAATAGCTGCTCAACTAAATGTTCCTCACGTAAGGGTTTGTAGCGTTTGAAGGATCAGCTGCTTAAACCCTATCACTTAACAACGGTTCAAGAGTTATTGGTTGAAGAATATCCTAAAAGGATTGGATTTTGCGATTGGTTGTTAATGGAAAACACTCGAAATGTTAATTTTATCAGAAATATTTTGTTTACCGACGAGGCTACCTTCAGTAGAAATGTAATAACAAACCATCATAACGAGCACATTTGGGCCGACTAAAATCCTCACGCCAAAAAAACGACTCATCACCAAAGGACTTTCAAAGTTAACAAAAATTTAAATGGTGATAACTAATTATTTGCAGTTCTTGGCAAACGATTTACAAGAGTATTTGAAAGAAGTGATTATTGCAATAAAGCAAAATATGTGGTTTCTACAAGATAGCGCTCCACCACGTTACAGTAATGAAGTCCGGGAATACCTTTGCAGGCAGTATCCTGGTCGGTGGATTGGAAGGGGTCGTGATGCACCTATTTCTTTGCCACCCATAAGTCCAAGTCTTAACCCCATGGACTTTTGCTTTTGGGGGTTTATGAAAGAGAAAGTGTATTCTGTAACAATAGAAGACGAACAACAATTGAGGGTTAGAATAATTAAAGCTGCAAATCAATTTCGTCAGAAAAATATGATTTTTCAGCGCATTCGGTTTTCCTTATTAAAACTATACCGAATGTGTATTGAAGAAAATGGGGGTCATTTTGAACATTTATTGTAATATCATATTTATAGAGGTTGTAAACATTTTTTGTACTTGTTAATTCATTTAAGCTATTTATTTAGTTGCACTTAATTTTTTAAAGGTTAATGAAAAGGGCCGTAACTCAATAAAAACTGTTTTTTGAAAAAAGTGATAGGAGGCAAATTTTTTTTAAAAATAATGTGTTAAACTAATGATGCCACAAAATTTATTTGATTTGAATGTACTCAAAAGTTTGGAGGGATTTAGGGCTGCACAACCCCTTAAAATTTTTCTGTGTGCTTAGATTTTGTTGTTTCTTTTTTATGAAAAATACTTTCAGAACAAGAAAGTGACGTATCCAATTTTATTACAAAATGTCAAGTAGTTTAGGAGATAATGCAAAAAAACAATTTTTATTTTGTAATTTAAAGGGCTGTAACGTTTTTTGTGTATACTTTTGTACTAAGGTAAGTTAGATTCAATCAATTTTTTTTGTCCCCGGAATGCGTGATTTAATTTATGACATACCTTTTTGAAACACTTTGTATAGTTATGTATTATTTTCAATAATATGCCTACTGGTTGATAAACAAAACAGGCTAGTGGAATAACTGTATAAATAAATACATTTTAAAGCATTTAACTAGACAAAAATCTGTTAGAATTTAGTAGATAACTCGTCTGACGAAAAAGATTCTCCAAACAAAACCGAATACTTTTTACCTTAAAAGCGTCAACCCGCTGATAACACCTTCTATTGAACATATGAACACCAACGTGATGTTTTGTCAATGTCGGGCTGTAATACACAGAAAATGACTAAGATAAGTGACTTTAAATCGACTAAAACTTTTATCATAAAGGAAGTGTTCAGTAAATTGTGTCGTGTTTTTAGGTTTGCAATATTTTTCTTGGAAAAGTTTAGAACTCGTGTTACTGTTTTCCATTTTAAATCACAAGCCCAGCATATAGCTTGATATACCAAATAGTTCAGAAAGGTATTTTGTATAGCATAACTTCATATAGTTTAAACCGGGAAAATTGTTTTTGTCGCTTTATCGATAGAAGCAGCTTAAAGTAAAATATGTATGTAAAACTCAAACAAAAAAATATTAATCATTTGACAAAAAAATTTAAGATATAAATTTAAAATAAAATTTATAAAGGATACTCGAAGAGGGTAAACTCCCATAATTTAAAAATCCACCGAAGTGGTATTTTCCTGGATGCAAAAAAAGGACAAAAAGCTTATTTGTTACATTGCAAATTGATATTGTTCTGAAGCTATATTTTATATTAGATATCACTAATGTTTGTATTTTGAGAACGATTTCCGAAGTGGAAATTGAAACGTCAATAAACGTATTTTAACCTTTAATTGTGGCTTATTCCCATTTAAATAGTAATTAATTGCAAATTGATAGTAAGTACATTCTTGAATAAGATACAGTTAAAATGAAACGCAGTATTCACTTAACATGTTCTTGCTTCAGGTGTATCCATATTAATCGGAAGTGTACGAAGGTAATCATCAGTACCCTCACGAGAAGAAATGGAGTAACTGCCAGAATCACTCATGCAAAATCACAAGCAAAATAAATTAAAAATTAATTTGTTGTAAGGATGTAATAATAAAGGAGGTAAGATAAGAATATGTATGAAGAGCTTTTTACAAAACTGCATAAATCCATTTCCGGCTAAAATACATTTTTTGTTGAATTTTAGTATTTCTAAAAGAGAAAACCAGACCATGTGCCCATAATTTGAAAAATCTTCGTTGTGCTATGGTATCCTACGATATAAAAATTAATTGACAAGCAGTCTACATGGCAGAGAATAAGGAGAAACAAGATCTTCTTTTGATGAAATATATCTCTGCTTTCGAGCCCCAAAGAAGAAGGGGAAGTGGTGCGCCTGTCTCTGTAACTCGCACAAGAACGGTTTCTGTGAAAGTTTTTCTCAATAGTCAGAAACAAAAACAGTACCTGCCTCTCGACTACTGCGGATTGGAAAGGTCGTCAATCAAGGTCTGCTGCCCAAAGAAAATAGAGGTGTTTATCTACGAGAAGCTTTTTTCATAGCCAAAAAGGAAGCAGTCCGTCAATTTCTTGGTAAACTAAATTGTGTTGAATCTCATTATGGAAGAGGAAAAAGTAAGACAGTTTACCTTTCAGCAGAGTTAAGTGTAAATAAGTTATATAAAATGTTTAAGGATGCTTACACTGCCGATTTGCACGTGAGCTATTCATGCTTTCACCGTATTTTTGTAACCGATTTTAACATTGGATTTTCCTCTCCAGCTAAAGACGCATGCGCTACGCGCACTCGTCTTAAATATCTTATTTAACAAAACGCTCGCGGCTTAGTTGAAAGAATTACTCCAATGACTGAACTTCGTATTCACAAGCTGAGAGCGGATGCATTTTACACAAACTAAGGAAGGAAGTTCTCAGTGATACTTATAGTTTTAATTTTGATTTGCAACAAGTGCACCCACTCCCTAAAACTCCAATCGGCGATAAATTGCATTCTATGCATTTTGCTTTATGCCTATTGAAGGCACAGGCAAGCAGAGGAGCAAATGAAATCGGATCTGCACTCATCAATCACTTAAGATGACAAGATCTTTCGTCTTTTTCTGCAGTATCGTTGTTTTGTGATGGTTGCGCTGGCCAAAATAAAAATGCTCATATTGTTCATGTTTTGTGCCATTGGCTTAAAAATGAGGCTTCAGTGAATGTACTGAAAATTCATGTAACCTTTCCGACTCGTGGTCACAGTTTTCTTCCAGCTGATAGAGCTTTTGGCCGTGTCGTGAAAAAACTGATACCATTATCTCGAGCAAAGTGTATGCTTCTATTTACGAGGAGTTTGGCTCTGTACAGAAACTCCGACAAAACTGGGTGATATACGATATCATAAGACTTGAAAGGATTTATCAAAAAATAAAAGGAATCAGATAAACCAAACGCCTCATTATTAAGAAAATCAAAACAAGGGACCGGCATACTTCAACCAAAATAAAATGCTGCGCCAACTATAGGTTCAATAGTGGAATAGAAACATTTAGAAGCATTGTAAAAAAAATAAAAATGATTTCCTTCAGGCTCTTCCCCAAATCCCACTATCTTATTCCTTAACTGAAGAGAAAAATAAAGATGTCCTTCATTTATTCCAAACTAACTTTGAAAGCTTGATGAAAGCAACTCTGCTTTCATTAAGTCCTTGTAGACACATCGTCTCAGGACCAGCAACTTCATATGGAGTCATAAGTCGCCATGTTACCAAATCAACTGGTAACTTTAACATCATAATATTTAACACCATATAATGTAAACTAAATTAAACAAACAATTTTTAACGGGTTTTTACCCACATATTTAGTGGCTCAATACATGTATACCTAGACACTGATGATGAAATATGAATTCCGAAAACGTTTTGTGATATAGCTCGATTGGATTTTTAAATTATATACCTTTTATAAAGGATTTTTAATAAAAAAATTTGTGATATATGGTATACAGCCAACTACAGGAACTTAGATTCCTTGTGGATGGTAAGTTTTTTGTTATTTACTAGCGCTTGAAAGTGAGGTTAGAATTAGTTTAGAAACTGATGAGGACGGTAACGACTGGGACACATTGGATTCTGAGAAAGACTTGTATGCACCTTCAAGTTCAGAAGATATTGATTTATCGTCTACTTTAGATGAAGATACTACTTCAAAAAGAAGGTGCGAAAAATTGAAACCTGTGCTGTTGTACATAAAAACAGATGTCTGGATAACGGGCCGGATATTGAAAATGTTTTGTTTGAAGACCCAATAGACAGTCAAGACAATCAAGTCACTAATGAGCAGCAATTTAAATCGGGAATCACCAACGATTTAAATTTGATAATACTAATTTGATAATACCGGTTTCCTGTTTTTATGCATTTCTTGACTTCAGTATTATCGATTTGATGGTCGACCAAACAAACTTATATGCAACACAAGTGCTTTTAATAAATGTCTCCACAAAATCAAGTTTACATGACTGGCAACCTACGAACAGGAAAGAAATTACTGTTTATCAAAAACTATCGAGCAATTTATACTCTGCATCATCCTCATCTACACCATCCCTCCATCAGAGTTTTGGTCTACCCCTACTTCTACTTCCCACAGGGTGTAAAATAAGGATTCTTCTAGGAGGGTTGTTATGCTGTGATCTTGCCAGATGTCCTGCCCATCTTGATCTTCCTATTTTTTATAAAGGATACTACGTCTTTACCACCAAATAGATGTTTATATCTGTGATATATCTCGTAGTTGTACCTCCTTCTCCAAACACCATTTTCACAGATGCCACTAAATATTCTTCTCAGGATCCTTCGTTTAAATATAAGCAGGAGATTTTCATCTGTCTTGGAAATGGTCCATGTCTCCGACCCATATGTCAACACTGGTTGTGTAAGGGTTTTGTATATGGTTATTTTACAGAAAGACAGTATTAGATTAAATTTTAATGCAGGGCATCCACCAGCCACTTATACATATTTCAACCTAACGTCTGAATCAAAATGAAATATCTCATGGCATAATATAATAAATATAAAAATGATTATTTACAGACGTTAGCTCCGCCAACTGAAAATCTTAAGATTTCTAGTGTTGTTAACCATTTTATTATTTATTTCGAGAGTTTAGGTACACGTCATCAGTAAATCGAACTTCTTTCCCATCGTATACATACACTGCACCATTTTTAAAATCTGCACACTGATTCTAAACTCATAAAAGCGTTGTAAGCTCTATTGAAAAAAAAAACATGTTCGTATTAGGGGATCTTCGTATAACCTAATATAAACCAATGAAATGCAAGCTGAAAAATGGAAGGCAATTATTCTGAAATTCGAGAGTTGTCGGTGACGGCGAAATTGATGCAATTTTGAGCTAATGTACAAAAACGAATTTTGCCGTGACCTGTTGGTGAAAAAGTCAAAAGCACAATTAACAAAATATTTTGATACGCTATCAAAATGTTGATTTAAGCTGTAATTTTTTAACGTATAAATGGAATATTTAGGTTTGTGTATTTAACCAATGTGGTTGTAGGTATTTTTAAATGAATAAATAAACAACAGTTGTAAAAGTTTTAATCAATATTCATAATAATATTGTCAAAACAGTAATATAATAATTTTACAAGAATGGAAGATATGAAAATAATTTTAATGCTTTTAAATTAACCTTAAATCAATAGTGAAAAAAGTATTAAATTTTTAAAGCTGGTTTAATTTTTCAGATTATCCCGCTTTTTTAACTGTTTTATCTATTATTCATTTCTGATTCCTCTAATTGTATGTGTCAAGATATTGTGATATTTTCACGTTCTGTGGTATTTTCTACGCCAGTTTATTATTAATCAATATAATAGACCACTATCTGTGCATTCAGCGCTTAATAGCCCAGTTTCAATATTCGCAGTGTAGCCAGTTATAGGACACCTGTTCAATAACTGGTTTAAAATCTGTCCTATAACTGAAACATTTATTTACATAGTTTTTTATGCCTCTAGTTTGCAATCATGCCCAAGAAAAATGAATATAATGCGGAATCGATGGAAGCTGCCCTAAATGAAGTCAAGAATAACAATATGTCATATAGAAATGCGGCAAAAAAATATGGTGTACCTAAATCGACGCTGGAATTTAAAATCAAAAATACTGCTCATAGAGAGACATGCGGTCCAAATCCAATTCTTTCGGCAAGAGAAGAGTCTGATGTTAAAAGGTAAAGTTAATTTAGTTAGGTAAGATGTTTAACTGTTAAATGACATTTTATTTGCAGATGAATAGAAGATCATCTAATCCCTTTAAAAACAACAGACCTGGTGATAGTTGGTTAAAGGTAATAGGTAATAAAGGATATTTGTAAAATAGAGGTGACTAAAATAGCACTTTATATTTTAGGCTTTCCTAAAAAGACATCCAACAACTTTGCAGCGAACAAGTGAAGCAGTAAGTGGCGCTTGTGTTTCGGAAGCAGACATTCGAAAATGGTTCAAAGATATAAACAGTTATCTTGTTTCCAAAATTTTATCATTAATGACCCTTCAAGAATTTAAAATGCCGACGAATTCGGTTTTCAGATTTGGCCAGAAACTGGCAAAGTTTTTGCTAGAAAAGGCGCGAAAAATGTTTATTCTGTGGAAAAGGGATCATCTAAGGAAAACATCACTCTCATGTTTTCGTTTTCTGCATCCGGAATCATTTGTCCACCTATGATCATTTATCCATACAAGCGAATTCCAGAAAAAATAAGCCAGACTGTCAGAGATCCTGATTGGGGCATTGGAAGATCCGATAATGGGTGGATGATGGCAGAAACGTTTTATGATTATGTGAAAAATGTATTCCATCCAGTCTTGCTAAAAAATAATATACAGTTCCCTGTGTTATTATATTTAGATGGACATAAGTCTCATTTAAGTTATGAGTTAAGTAGACTTTGCAATGAACTGAACATTGAAGTTATAGCCTTATATCTGAATGCAACCCAAATTCTTCAATATTGTGATATTGCAGAATTCAGGCCCGTAAAAGTGGGATGGAAAAAGGCAATCAGGGAATTTTACGAACAAAATCCTGGAGAAGTTGTAAATAAAATGACATTTGCTCCACTATTGGAAAAAGTAGTGGCGAATAATATTGCGGGGTTTAAGGGAATAAAGTAGTTTATTCTCTTTCAATCTAGATGCAGTTGATTACACCAATGTTTGGGAAATAAAAAAGAGCGTCCTGAGGTAATATTATAAAAACTTTTTTATTTACCTATAAGCTAATAACACATTTTCAGGTAAAAAAGCACTCTGAGATAGCGCGTCATACAACATTCGTCAGTTTGGCTGGAGAAGATTTAATCAAAAGATTTTAATCTGTTGATGATCTTTTGGTTAAGGAAGGCATTACTAAAGAATTTTTGACTTTATACAAAATATGGAATTATTTTGAAAAACCAGATTCGTGGCCAGATGATAAAAAAGTTGACTTGGACATGAAAGATGTGCCAGGATCATTCAATAATCAGGTATCGAACTCGACTGAGACTGAATCTGGACTAGATCCACCTAATCTTGCACTTGTGCAACCTTCAGGTGCACCAGAAATTAAAATAAATTTGGATGCTGAATTAAATACATCTGAAAATCAAGTTTCAAAAGACTAAAAAATAAATGTAACACAAAATATTGTCATAAAACCTGGTAAAGACATTATCTATAGTTTGCCATCTACTAGTAAAAGTATAGGTGACTACTTAATAGTTCCAGAAAAATCAACAAGAAAGATTAACGTAATGCCGAAAGAGTTTCATTTGCTATAACATCAAGAGAATATCAAGAGAGTTTTGTAAAGAAACGTGCTTTAAAATTAGAATTAGAAAATGAGAAATTGGAGAGAAAACGAAAAAGAGAAGAGAGTGCAGCAGCAAAAGCCTTAAAAAATACTGCCCGAGATATCGACAAAAATAATTCATGTTTTCTGTGCAAGGTTCGAACAGTAAAAAATAATTACCTAACATAGCTATTACCTAGTAATAGCTGCAAGAAAAGAATTCATCGACGGTGTGTTCCGAAAAAATATAACGTTCATGTTCCTGAAAAAGATGATGAGGATTTATTCATGTGCCATAAAGTTTTTTCAGAAATAGAAAGTGAAGAAGGCGGCGAAATGTATAATAAAAAAGAACTTGACAATAGAATGTGTAAAAGATTACAAAAAATAGAAAGCGAAGATGATATCGAAACAGATTATCAAACAGAATCCAACTTCAAAATACGTGAGGAGCCGAAAAAAATAGAAAGCAATAATTATTACTCCGATCAAGAACCAAAAGAATTTGGTAATAAAAAAGATAATGAAATAAATTTTCAGAAAAATGACAGCAATTTGTGCGACAAACCAAAACAAATAGAAAGTAGCTAAGGTAATGAAACCAACAACAAAGTTTATAAAAACCCGAGAGAAATAGAAAATGGAGAAGGAATCGGAATAGACCATCAAATAAGAACTAAGAGCAAAATGTGTGAGAATCCAAAAATAGCAAGTGAAGAAGATTTTGAAGATTATGGAACAAAAGTGGGCCATATGTTAGAAAATAATTCAAGTGACGACATGGACGTCAAAGAACTTTTTAATCTGTACCAAAATGAAATGAAAAAATATAAGTAATTTATAGTACCTAGGTAGATTTATAAAAGTTTTTAAACATTGATTTTAACTTTCTATTTGTTTTTAATCATTACTTTGACAGTGTCCAATAACTGAAAATTTTGTGTCCAATAATTGAATTTTTTGTCCAATAACTAACTTTTTCGTAACCGTTCAGGTCTTTTTAAGTTTTCTAAAAAATCTGTTATATTAGGAATATTTAAAACCCGTTAACTTAAAAATATCATATATAAACCGATTTTAATAAATATCGTGTCAGTAGTTTTCGATATTCAGACAATGTAAGCTCATTGTGACACACCCTATATATATGCGGAAACTGGACTAAAACATTTTTATATATTCCATTGATATCAACATGGCTTTTAAAAGCAATTGTAAGTTCCTCCTACGCTTTTCGCATTTTAAGCCGACTATAATTTACCACCCACCCGTTAAATATTTTCAAAGTGCTCATGTCGCTGAAGGAGGATTTTCCAGCATAGCTTATTAACTTGAGGGATGAAAATTTAATTTTTATGTTACTTATCCGGTTCCTCTTAAGCGACAAAAAAAATAATTACCAAGTAATATGTACGTTTCTTGTGTTTTAAAATGTGGGATAATTCGTTTATTATAAACTGGAAATGTTTTTACTTATTCTTTATTCAACCAAATATAAACACCATTGTTTGTCAAATCGGTGGCTTTCACAACTTATGTAGGCTTAATTCAAAAATAAATAATACTCATAGTCCTATTGGTTCGAACAGTATCTTTAAACCACGTTTTTGTTAGTCCATCTCTTTATTTTGATATCTTAGTAGTTTCTTCGTAATCAGGGGAAAGCTTTAGAGGTATTATTTTTCCGCGTTGTTAGAACGTTCCGTCAATTTTTATAAACTGCTGCAGATAATTGAACTATTTTTTTTTAAGTTTTATGATGTTAGCATGTATAAATATTGTATATGCTTGGAAAAGTATGTAATATTTAATCAAATATTTTATATTTAGAATTCATATTTAACCTTTTGAAAGTCCAAAATGCTTCATTATGATGTTTTGAAATCGCTGGTTAGTTAATTAAAATAATAAATAATTTAAAGAATATTAAAATCCGTAAACTAATTTTCGAAACCAAATTCAGAATTTAGCTTCAATCTGTGCCTTCTAAGAATTTTTCGAAACCAAATTCAGATTTAACAAACATTAGTAAATTAAACAAATTTGGTTTTTTTTTAATTTCTGCTTTAATATGTGCCTTTTAAGAATTTCAAGGCAAAACAGACGTTGATAAAGATGTTATGAGAGACATGGGGAATCTAAAATTGCATTCCACAACATATCTCCTCAACTTAGCAAAACTCTTAGCGAAAAACGTACGTTGCAAGTACGTGAAATCAAATCTTGACTGTCTTCTCCTTTTTATTCCGATATACTCTGTACGAGTACTAGAAACCAATTCGCTAAGAATTTTACTTAGTTGAGGAGATATGTTGTGGAATGCAATTTTAGATTTCCCATGTCTCTAATACCATCTTTACCAATGTCTGTTTTGCTTTGAAATTCTTAGAAGGCACAGATTAAAGCAAAATTCTGAATTTGGTTTCGAAAATTAGTTTAGGGATTTTAATATCAGATGTCGCTATTTGACTAACCACGGGTGACTAACGTCGCGACGCTAACCACGGGAAGGACCGCGCGTGGTATTTTTCATAGTGGGCACGTCAATTTATAATACTAATATTTATAATACTACCAATTGATTCTGTGTGTATAAGGATAAAAGTACTTAGAGCTTTTCCCTCGAGGGAGATTACGAGAAGGAAAAGCCTACCCTAATAAATAAGGAAAAATGTCACCTTCGGCCGTGAAGATTGCTACTCTTGGCAACAGTATTACTGACGTATCTAGTCACTTTTGTCAAAATCTCATCCATTATCCATGTTCGGTCTGATTCGGCAAGATTGGAGATATTGACATCTGTATTGCTGACTGATGTAGTGACTTTTGTCAAAGAATCTTATCCAGTCTTCATATTTGGTCGACGATTGCGCTCACTTGAATACATTTTTCTATTTATAAAATTACAGGAACTGATACCAGGCTCTTTTTCGCGTTATGTGTCATATAGTCAAAACCCCCACGATTGTGCTAGTCGTGATTTAACACCGGCATAGTGGCTACAATTTTCACCAAAATGGTATTTTCTTCTTTTCGTATTTCGTACCCCACGGAATTCTTGTAGGAAACATTGCCAATGGTATTTGTACTAGTCGCAATTTGACACCGGCGTTATTGTTATTAATAATATGTTTATAACGTAATAACGTATAAAATGTTATTTTTTTTTTCGTATTTCGTACTACACAGAATTCTTGTAGGAAAAAATGGCCAACGTTATTTTCTTTGACAAATTCTCCCTAGTTGAGTAGGCCGAAAAATCGATAACTGATTTGACGCTATTTTTCTTAACTGACGGTATTGTACGCGTTGTTAATCCTTATATAAAATGTGACTCTGAGATAGCGCG
>NW_027312525.1:0-28756 GCF_040954645.1 Diabrotica undecimpunctata | reverse complement strand
AACGCGCTATCTCAGAGTAATTGCAATTTTTGCTATGGCGAAGAGATTATCCGCCAAAAGATAAGACCATATAGAGCTGACAATATAGATAATTATTACTTGGACGAAACCATGGATAAATGCTTGTCCATACAAAATTAAAAGTTTGGGGGCGGGAGCTTCTGTGACCTCTGCAAGACCTGCATTTATTGGATGGGCTGTCGACAGGCCCAAAAAATCCCCCCCAGGGTAATTCAAATTAAAATAAACTTTGAATATTTTTTATTATTCTTTTTAATATCCCTTTGAGGAAAAGATAATCTGTCCATCGGAAGTTGAGAATGGTTTGGTTCCGGATGCACTGTGGGCTTTTGGAATCCAGCAAAAGTGGAAGACTACCATGATGAGATGGATTTGAAGTCATTTGAAAGTTTGGTTTCCAAAAGATTTTTACCAACACTTTAAAAAAAAAACTAATTGTGATGGACAATCGTCCCCTTACCATTTCAGGAAAAATTGAAAAAAACTCTCAATTATGGACTACAAAAAAATAGAGTATTCAAAATTGGATTCGCTACAAAAAATCATTCCCTATTGTAAGAAGAACGCCGTTAAAAGTTAAACTTGGTAGAAATCAATAAAACTACAAAAAGCACAAAATAGAACAGTGCTAAAGGTTGTCCACCTTACCTCTTGCGAGCTCAGTCCCAATAGCGCTTGTATGAGCTTGTATAAAGTCATAAAGAAATTTGACTGATGAAATATCAAATGAAATATCAGTGACCTCCTACAGTAGTTGTCAGGTTGGACTTTTGGTCAATACATTAGTTTCATAGAATTTTTAAAAGTTTGCAGATCACGTATCCATGATTGTGACTTGCTCATACCAAGCTGTCATTTGTCACATGTCACCCCAACCATTTCCGTAAGATCGGGAGCCATTCTGTCTCCGGCTTTCTGCAAGTAATGTACCCCTTTCTTAAATAATTTTAAAGTGTTTGTTTGTCCTTTTGTAGTGTAGGTGTGATGTACGGTTATATGTTTTATTGACATTTTGTTCTTGTCGGATAGGCCGCAATTGACGCGTAATCTATAAACGTTAATCACATAAAACATCTTTATCAAACCATAAACTTCGAGTTTTTAAGCGCAGTTAATCCAATTTCTTTAGTTTAATAAAAAAACGTTTCTTGGCTTATGTCAGATGCCCCTTAGATGATACTAGGGATCGAAAGTACTTGGGCAAGATAAATAACTGTGCCTTGATATATGCCTTTTATCTGATCAAAGGTTCATTTATTTCGAGCATTTAAACCTTATATTTATTTTTGAATAAATTTTTATTTCAACAAGATGGAGCACCTGCCCTTAATGTCGAAATCATTGGAAATTATTTTAAATTGAAAAACTCTATATTCGGTGGATTGGAACTTATAGTCCTTGTTCTCTCCTCTCTCCAATGTCGCGCAGCCCAAATCGGGGCTTGGCCTCTCCTCCAAACTATTCTCCAACCCTTGTCGTCCCCAGCGCCGATCCTTCTCTCCCAGGTTCTCACGTCTAGCAAATTTTGGCGGGTCCGCTGCCACTTCATCCCTCCATCTTTTCCGTGGCCTTGTCTTTTGGTCTTGCGCCCTGCATTTTACTATCTAGGGCTCTTTCTTTCGGCAATCTATCTGTTCTCCCCATTCTTACTACATGACCAGCCCCAGCGAAGTCCTCGTGAAGATTAACGAATTCTTGAGATCGGTGTCCTCTTTGAACAGGTGATGGTCCTTGTTCACCAGAACTAAAACCTCCTGATTTTTTTTATTTGGGGATTTTTAGAACATAATATTATAAAACTTGATTTTAATACTAAGGAAGAATTATCAAAAAGCAATCATCAAGCATTTTAGAAAAATAAAGCCGATGCTTATTCTCAATTGTGTTAAAAAATGTAATAATAAGGGTGTCAATTATTATTATAAACAAAACGAAGGGCATTTTGGACATTTATTCTAAACTTTTAAATTTTTGCAAAATGAAGTCTAGTTGTACGTTGTTTACTATTGTTGTTTTATGTTTACTTATAATGGTAATATTTTTGTAAATTTATTCTGGTTGTTAAGTAGTTTTTGTTCTGGGTAAATTTGTTATTTCCCTTTTTTTAAGTTGATTGAGTGAAATAAAACGAAGATTGGATTGAACGAAGAATGTAGATCCATTAACAAACAGAAAATGAAGCATATAAGAGGGACTTCCAGCAGCGCAGAACGAGGATCAACCTGGAAGGACTATGAAAATATCTAAAACGAGAAGAAATAAGGACGCTTAGAAGGAAAAGAAAGAGCCATATGAAAACGCTCTGACAAGATTGTTAACCACCATAATAGAAAAGACTAGCGAAAATTTTACCAAAAGATAACAGCTGCAGAAAAAGAATTCAAACCCAGAATAAACAGCATGTAAAGACAGAGATGGTTCCATAATTAGTGACAAATAACAGATACTAAAACAGGTGGGAGAATCATTTTGAAGATCTGCTTAGCGATAGTCGTGAAGAAGACCAATAAGAAATTACTTTGCCTAGAAAGGACGAAAACGCTCAAGAGCCGCCCCCCACCGAAGAAGAAATTAGAGAAGCCATTTCAAAACTGAAAAATAACAAAGCTCCCGTTTGTGAAAATCTTCCTGCTGAACTCTTAAAAGAATGGTGGTGACACCCTTTTAACACCATGCATAAATTAGTAACCAAAATCTGGCAATGGAAGGAAACGCCCGCGGACTGGAAATTGGTGTAATGCACCGCTCTTCCAAAAAGGGAGATATATGGTGTTTGATAATTATATGGGCATCACCCTACTTAACCGTGGCATATAAAGTATTGTCCAACGTATTGACAGAAGATTGATCCCCTATGCTGAAAAATAGTTGGAAACTACCAGTGGCGGTTTCCGACCCAATAAATCAACAACGGATCAAATCTTCACAGTCAGGCAGATCTTGAGAAAACGCTTGAGTTCGGAGTCGACACCCACCATATATTCGTGGATTTAAAAGCCGCATACGACTCAGTCAACAGTCAAAAACTTCTACAGGCTATGGTGGTATTTCAAATGCCGCTTGATCTTGTTGAAGTAACGAAACTTACACTCACATGCGTAGAGAGTGTAGTCAGAATCCAAAACGACTTTTCAAGACCCTTCCATTGTAAAAATGGACAGCGACAGGGGAGATGGACTGTCGTGTTTCTTATTTAACCTTGCAGTAGAAAACGTAATTCAAGAGTGCCATATTAATACGAATGGCACCATCTTTAAAAAATCTGTACAAGTGGTCGGATATGCTGATGCCATAGACATTATTGCTAGGTCCCACAGAATCTCTGATCGAAGCATTTCGATCACTAAGGGGCATCTGCACTGAGAATGGGATTAAAAATAAACGCAAAGAAAACTGTAATGGAAATATAGCAAGGAAATAAAGAAGGAAAAATTAAGGGACAATTAGCCTAGTAAAGAGAAACAATTATTTAAGAAATTATTATATTACATATTCCAAATTGATTAAAGAACAAATAAATTCATAGCTAGTAGGTAACATATTTACGTAAACATTTTACATTAAACACGGATTGAAAACTCGACCCCAGTTAAATGTATTACACGAGTCTCAAATATCAGGCCACCAAGGTTGTTTTTAAATCACGTTTCAAAACATAGACCCTCCGCCGATATACAACACGAGGATCAGTCAGCAAAAAGACAATAACGCGACCTTGGTACTACGACTGAAAATTGAGAACACGGACTGATAAAAAAGGCAAACAAGGGGGCCAGCGGCGTTAGTGGGAAGTGGTCACGCCAGACGCTCCACGCCATAGTGTGGAGATCGGACGATACGCAGACAGTGGACGCGTTATTAACTCGATGGGATAGTGTGGACGTATAAGTGTCGGCAAACTGGAGATTCGAAGGTTCGCAATCTCAAATCCCCTCGTAGACTGGAGGCGTATTTCCTAGCTAGAGCCCTAGATACGCGGAGGTAACTTAGATCTATATACTAACCCAAGGTATATCTAATGATACGGAATTGTCCGACCTTTAATTCCTTGCTTGTCCCTTCTCGTCTCCCTTCGCGCCTGATCGAACATTTTTGTCATAACTGATATTTTGTAGTGTACAGTCTAGTTTAATACATTGTAAACTCGAAATTTGTTTTTGTTATTCCTAGCCGTTACAGGTCGAGACTAGAAGAGATACACATTTCGCTTATGCAGTGCCTCCGGCTTCTAACGTAAGCCCATAGCCTTTCACTCTTTGCAGGACCCTGAGACCGAGAAGTCCTTATTCCCTTCCCTTCCTGAAGATTTTCCTTCCCTCTTGTAAATCCGCGAGGGCGATACCCAGTCAGTCCAGACTAGTGGAGCCAGTAAGCCTTGCCCCGCTCGCAGGGATAAGTGTCTCCTAAAAATTGTAGAGGCCTTGATAAGGACCATTGAGACAGACGTCTTTTACAATGGTGACCAGCCTTATCAGAGTGGAGACATTTCATTTGAGGGGTTTAAGTCGATTCATCTACAGCTTTCAATCCTAAATTATCACGCTTAAACCCCCCATATTATTAGAATGGTGACAGCGCGGTGTCTTCACCCCCAATATATTTATATTTATTATTAGATTTATTTATATTATTATAAGTATATGGTATTTTACCTAGATCAGGCAACCAGATACCCTAGACTATTAATTTATGATCTGGAACTGGAAGGTGTGGACACCTTCGTTCTACCTGGGCCTCGCTGCTGACCAAAGACAACAATGTCAGCGAAGAAATTAAAAGAAGAATAGTGCTTGCCAATAAGTGCTATTATGGCTTGAGGAAACATATGGCCCCAAAACTACCGAGAAAAATTAAAGTTACCATATATAAAACACTAATAAAGCCAGTGTTAACATACGAGTCTGAAACGTGGTCAATTACACAATTACACAGAACGACCAAGAATTGTTAAACATTTCGAGAGAAAAATTCTAAGGAAAAAATATATTGAGGAATCCAAGAAACAGGGTTTGTGGCGTAGGCGCTACAACTTTGAGTTATATAGAAGTTTTGGGAATCTGACGTTGTAAAAATGTATTAAATTAGCACGCCCTTCGATGGATAGGACATGTAATTAGGCGAGATGAAGATGTAACGATCAGACAATTTTTTCGATCGAAGAGGACCAGTGAGAAGACGAGCCAGAGGAAGACCAAAAACTTAGGTATCAAGATAACATAGAGGATGATCTAAAATCCATCGGAGTTAAAAGCATGGAGAAGAGTTGCCAGAGACAGGGGGCGAATGGAAGATTGTTCTGAAGAAGGCTTTGGCTTATAACAAGCTGTAATGCCACTGATGATGATGATGAAGTTGATTTCTGGTAAATAAAACTGTGTAGGATTATTATCTGCAATATTAAAATGTTAGAATGTATTACCGCAGCGTTTTGTTTATAAGTGCCTATAACGTGATTTCAAATAAACAATGTATTTGTAGAAATCGCTCCAACGACTGTAATAAAATATAATATGCTATAAGATATAAGCTTATATATTTATTATTATCTTATATATAATAAATAAATAAGATAACTGCGAGAAAAGATAGAGCAAAAAAGCGATAAAAGGCAAAATCGGGGAGGATCAGGCAGGCTTCACGGCAGGAAGATCATGCATAGACCACATATACACACTGGAAACAACTGTTAGAAAAGAAAAAAAGCAAAAAATAGAGATATACACCTTGGCATTTGTGGGACCTGAGAAAGGCGTATGACTCTGTACCAAGATCAGAACTATGGGAGGCAATGTACAAATTAGAAATACAGACGGAGCTCATAGAAGCTACAAAAGCTCTATATAAAGAAAATAAAGTGTCCCATTAAAATGGAAACAAGAATCATAGGAGACTTCACCCACAACAAAAGGGCTCCCTGCAGGGTTGTTACACATCTCCAACCCTATTTAAAATATACTTAGAAAAAAGCCTTGACTACATGGAAAAAAATGCGAAGGATGGGAGTACCGGTACAAAACGAATACCAATATACGTTAAGCTTTGCAGACGATCAGGTAGTGATTGCACAAGACCAAGACGACCTCAAGCTACATGATGAAGAAACTACAAGAAGAATATACAAGGCTGGCCTAGATATTAACCTCGCGAAAACAGAGTACCTATCTACAAGTGAAGAAGACATAGAAGATCTACAGAGTTGATGACAACGTAACATGAAAGGAAAGGATAAATTCAAATACCTGCGGTTATAATCACGAAAAAAGGCAACCAACAGAGGAAGAAATTACACAAATATTAGGACAAACAAGAACAGCAATCCGACAACTTAACTCAGTATGGTGGGATAGACACCTAAATATGAAGACAAAAAACGCAGATTTATAAAACATTAGTGCGAAGTATTATGACATTATGGGGCTGAAAAATTGGATCATAAACAAGAAAAACAGCAGTAAGATAGTAGCAACAGAGATGGAATGCCTGCGAAGATGCTGCAGAGTAACAAGAATGGATAGGAGAAGAAATGACGAAATAAAGCAAAGAACATCAATAGAAACAGACATACTAATCATATAGAACAAAAAAGATTAAAGTGGTATGAACAGTGTAAGAAGAACTAGCGACAGCAGATGGATAAAGAGAATAACCGAATGGAGCCCCATAGGAAGGAGAAAAAGAGGACGACCCCCGAAAATCCTGGAGGAACGAAGTAGACGACGCCCATGAGTAAGAGAGGCCTAAACGATGAAGAATGGAACAACAGAGAGAGATGGAACGGTTGAGCGAGGGAAGGCAGTGAATACTGTAGAATCCCTAAATATATATATATATATATATATATATATATATATATATATATATATATATATATTATATATATAATATATATATATATATATATATATATGTCATATCAGCTGAAAGAGAATTAAAAATTTAAACGAAAAATGTCGAAATATATAGGGTGTCCCATATAAAAAAATATAAGTTGATTACATATTATATTTTCTTAGTGAGACCCCCCTTAAAAAAATTTTGTAAGCCGCTGAAACTCTTCCATACTATCTCTATCAAAAGTTTTAATAAGGTTTTTTAAAATTTATCTTACTAAAGAAGATATTTAATTTTTTCGTTTTCGACCTTTTTTCATTAATCGCCCTGTATCTCGCTAATATGGATAGCTATTGATGAGTTGATTGGACCATCGTTACTTTAATGGGAAAAGAAGTCAAGGCATCTTAACTACTTTTTTTCTATTCTTCTTTAGTTTTTGGTATACCCTGCAAAGCATACCAACCCTGTACAGTTATAGTCTTGGGTCACCCTGTACAGTTACAGTCTTGCAGGAGACACATTAGTCATCGTTTTATTGCTGCCATTGTCATCTAATAATGATGAATATACAAGCGATCTGTAATAATCGGTTGGCTCAGTTGACTTTAAAAACTTTTTTAAGAGTTTTTTAAGGTTATTTTCTTTTAAAAATATTTCTTTAAGAAAACCATTAACTTCAAAACGTGAATATGGGAACAATATATGGATTCGTGAATTTAAAAACTAAGAGGGAAGGAAGAATTTTAATTTACTTGTCACAGCCCTTTCAAACCCTTGTTGTTTGATATCTAATTTTTGTGACAGTCCACAAAAAATAATCTGGAGCCGCGATTACACTCCATGACAATTTCAACAATAATTATCCTGTCGGATCACACCTACGAAATGGATTTTGTCGTCAAGAAAAAAATCTTTAGCTTGGAAACAATATATGTTCCAAAATAAATCAAGTAGTAAAATACAAAGCATGGTGAAAACTTTATTCGAACTTTCGCTGTTAATTATACGAAAGGAAAAGCCATAGTACGATGGGGAGGAGATAATTAACATTTATAATTAAAAGTTTATTAATATGCCAAATTGATGAAATAGGCCATGATGTTGCCAACTGATCACCCATAACAGAACAGAATATCTTGAACCAAGTGAAATAAAATTCTTTCAAGATTTGAAGCACTGTCCAAGATAAGCAAAAATTACTGTTTTAAGTGATAATGTATTTTATAATCATTTAGAGAAATTTACAAGTATTAGTGCAAAAATTGTAGTTTTTACAAATTGTAGTGGTAATGTAACTATATAACTGGCAAAGTGACTAGAGAGGATCTATAGGTTATTCTCCAGACAGGATACTAATGTTTACAAATACAACAAAAACAATAAATGTGAATATATTGCAAAAAGTATTAACATCTACAGAGAAAAACGAGATCAATATTGTCATGGATATTTTAATACAATGATCAGTGAAGGAGAACAGGAAAATAGAGGAAAATATGTCTGGGAATACAAAATGAAAAAGGAGATATTTTTCGTATTTTTTTCTGTGTAGAAAAGCAACTTGTAATAAAACAACACTTTTAAACTTCCAAAGCGTCATTTTTTACACCCTGGAAATCACCAAGCTGATACCCTGAAACGTGTGGTTCGTAACTAAACAAACTTTATATGTTTAAAATAAAAGATACAGAAATCCGGTATTAGCAGTCAAAATATATTCAAGTGCAGATGTACCAACAGATCACAATATTCTGGTAGGAAAAAATAAGACTTGAGATTGAAAAGAGTTACAAGGACTAGTAAGTAAACAGTTACTATTGATAGAAAAAAGTTGTCAAACATTATCGTAAAATGAGAAATCAACCCAGTGTATTGGAACACAAGATAAAGTTGACATTAAGCGAAGATAAAAGAACTGAGGAAAAACTGAACGAGAATTAAAAAATTTATTAAAGGACCGTTCAAGAAACAATGACAGCAGAAAATACTAAGACTCATTAATCAAATAAGAGAATTCCAATCAAAACCGATGCCAACTAATACAAGAGGATCTACGCAATTATCAGGCAGCAACGTTGAGACATGCGAAAATACAATTTCATCTTAGAATCCAGGAATATATGCTGGAAAATTATATACAGGGTATTATAAAAAAAGGTAACCCCCGTCTCTAGAGTAGGTAAAAAACTGAAAAATAAATTGGGGTTTTGCTTTGTAAATAAATTTTTGTACGCCATTCGTTTTCAAGATACAGGCCGTTGAAGAAAAAAAATTTTACGCATTTTTATACGATTTTGCCGAAACTAAATGGCAACCTTGTAATGAAATTTTATACGAATATGTTTTGGAAGCTGGTACATCCCATGAATTTGTTGTAATATCTGATTCCCATAGAGGGCGCTAGTTACACAGATTGTACTAAGTATTAGTCAATATAACTTTTTTAAGAGTATAATTATTAATCAAAACTTCATGTAAACTTAAACATCATTTAATTTTACACGAAAAAGGTACTCTTGGTAAAACTCGATACTGTGTACCCTTTTCCGGAATATTTTGAATTTAAAAATTATGACAGTAATAATTGATGCTGGTATAAATTAGTTAGTAATTAAATAAAACTCACAATAAGAAAATTAAAAGAATGACTAAGAACATAAATAAAATTCAATTACAGTAAGTGTTCAAAATGCTCTCCGTTTTCGCGAATACACAAGTCTATTCTTTTTTCTTAAGATTCCATTAATCTTCTAAACGGTAGGGGATCAGCTATGATGTCATTAAATTGACGTTGAATTCTTTCTCTCTTCCAATTTCTGACGTGAATTTACCTCTGTAGCATATATTTTTTTCCTTAATATACGACCAAACTGCGCAGTCCAAAGGGTTAAATATCGCATGACCGAGGAGGCCAATGAATCCGGAGCTTCTGCACCTCTACCAATCCATCGATTCGAAAAATGATTACTCAACCAATTACGACACCTTCTATCAAAGTGTAGTGGAGCTCATTTGAGCATAAAAAATAAAGATCTTCGCTCGTTTAGCGTTAAATCTTCTAATATCTCGAATAAGGAATTGTTTTAAAAAATCAAGATACATATCACCATTTAAATTTCCAGGTAGAATATGATAACCTATTAATTTGTTACTAAAGTTGCTACCCCAAACAATAACTTTAAATGAGTGTTGGTAATGTGATACCCTTTTTACTCGTGGATTCTCATCACACCAGTAGTGTGCATTATGGGGAGTTAAACATACCTTGTCGCGTAAAGGTGGTCTCGTTCGTAAAAAGAATGCATTTTAAAAATTTTGGATTGTGGGCTGTCCTTTGTTGCAATGTTTCACAAAAAATCCATTCTAACCGGTAGATCATCTGGCAAGAGCTCTTTGGATTTGTCTGTAATGATAAGGATATAAATTGCAGTTCTTTCAGTATCCGCCAAGTACTTGAAGAAGAAAGTATTTGTTTGTCTTACTATATTCCTTACGCTAACTGTTGGAGCTTGATCAAGTAAATTTAAAATATTATTTTCTTTATTAATTGTTCTTTGTGTTTCTTGGGTCTACCAGAATTTATTTTATTTGGGTCTCACATTCCCAGTTCTCGACAACGTCGTTCAAACGGCTCTAAATGTTTTTTTTACTTGGTAAGTTTATTCTAGGAAACTTTTCTGCATAACGTGTCACAGCTGCACTAGAACATCCTAAACATTCGCCTAAAGTTAATAAACATGTCAGTGTATTCAACATTTGAGTACATTTGATTTGATTTTTACAAATAACAAGGTTTCAAAACTCTAATTATTGTTGATTTATCGTCATAACAATCAATAAATGTCAGGTTTCCATGGCACACTTAGAGAAAATAGAGGTATACCTATTAGAACTTTATCATTACTACCAGCATCAATTATTACTTCATAATTTTCAAATCAAAATATTCCGGAAAAACGGTACACAGTATCGAGTTTTATCAAGAGTATCTTTTTCGTATAAAATTAAATGATGTATAAGTTTACCTGAAATTTTGATTAATAATTATACTCCTAAAAAAGTTATATTGACTAATACTTAGTACCGTGTAACTAGCGCCCTCTATGAGCATCAGATATAAAAACAAATTCATGGGATGTAACAAGCTTCCAAAACATATTTGAATAAAATTTCATTACAATGTTGCCAGTAGTTTCGGCAAAATCGTAAAAAAATGCGTAAGGATGCGTTAAAGAAAAAATATTTTTCTTCAACCGCCCTGTATCTTGAAAAACGGAAGGCGTTACAAAAATTTTTTATTAAGCAAAACCCCAATTATTTTTCAGTTTTTTACCTACTCTAGAGACGATGTTACCTTTTTTTAAAACACCCTGTATATTATGAAGATAATTATTCTAAAAAATAATTACTTAAAAACTTTAAAATCATTTTCCATCAAAAAACAATTGCAACAAGTTTGGCGGAAGAAATGGGTTACACAGTAATAAGACTTCCTCCTTACTATATGTCAGCAATAACGAATGTCAGCTGGAAAAATACAGATAGATAGGTTGCTCAAAGAAACAATAATTATAGATCTAGATAACGAACAGTGATAGTGGAACTTACTTGTCCATGTATTTTTTTTAAATGTAAGTAATTTTTGAATTAAGAGAAGAACCGGAGTGACTGACATCATCGAGAAGATAGCCAGACTTAAAAAGGAGATGAGCAGAACACATAGCCAGAATTGACAGATTGCGCGATGGACAAAGAGGTTATTGGAATGGAGGCCAAGGGAAAACAAGAGAAGCGTCTGGTCGACCACCTACAAGATGGACTGACGATTTAAGAAGACTCAATAAAAACTACGGATGAGAGCGGCGCAAGATAGACGGGGTTGGAAACATGAGGAAGAGGCCTATGTTCAGCAGTGGACTCTTGAGGCTGGATGATGATGATGATGATGAATTTTTGAATTGTATTTATGAATGATAAACTTTCTATGTATACGTAATTTATGTAAATATTTTAAATTCAGTTGATTAACGGTATAAAAACCAGCTTTTAGACACACCTCAATTTTGAAAATAATTTTCTAAAACTATTTTTGACTATGTTCTTTTTGTACTCTATTTATTTAAAAATGATAAAGTTTTTGTAAATATGTGAATGTATTCTATGTACATATTTTTGCAACTATTATAACTTTAGTAAACAATGATAAAGATTCGGCTTTTAAGCTCACCTAACAATCGAAAGTAATGCAAATCGAAAATAAAAGTATGATCCTGTCCAGAGGCGATTTCCCCCCGCTGCCTTGGGAAGTGGCACATATAAACACTTATAATAATAGTGGGAATTTGAGACAAAAGTTGTGACTACAATTAAGTATAGCACAATTGCCATAGAACATATGTCTATGATGAAATTTGCTCTTCTGTCAAAATAGAACTGAATATTTAGTCTACCGGATAGAAAAAAAGAGAGGGCGCCAACTATTTTTTTGAAGAAAAAATAGTAAAAAAAAAACTGAAGGTTAAAGAATTAATAAATAATTAAATGAATTAAAATAAAATAATTATTTTAATATAAATTAATAAAGATGTGGACATTACAACTTCTAATTTAATGTCTATATTTTGTTATTTTTTATGAAGTTTTTAATTTAAACCTGCTTAAAGTAAATGTGCTAAGTATAAGTATAAGTATAAACCGCTATGCTATGACGTTTCCCGTGACGACGCCATCTTGTGGTGCTAGTTCTGTGACGCACGCCTTAGCATTTTACTGTAGAGAAAAAAAGTCATACAACGCCAGTATATAAGCTTTGCTTAAAAACTAGTTAGTTCTCTAGTTATTCAATCACAAATTAATCCCTTAATTTGTAATTTAACATTATTCTTAAGTTCTTAACCTTTTATAGTTTCAATCACCGTGTATAATTGAAACATATCGAGTAATATTTTAATAATTATAGTCCGTTCACCTGCATACCTGCAACTTAATAGATTGCCGAATAATATCTTATATACTAAAAGGCTAAGCCCTTTCTTGTGCGCAATACTCCTCCTAAACGGTGATAGATAGGAGATAATTTTTTCGAATAATTAAACAGATTGTTGAGTAGATTCCCCCTAAGGTTTAAAATTTCAAAAATTCGAACCGGTTTAAAAAAATGGCGGCCATAAAATGAATTTTTCCTATAGTAAAGTATAGGATTTCAATATTATACACAATGCAACAACGCGTCAATTCTCGTATGCTGGAATGCACCAACAAGTGTTTCCACTTAAGTAATAATGATAATGACCACTCAAAATTCGGTATCCTCCTGTCTCCGATTTTAATTTATGGGGTCTGTTTTACACTATCTGATGAGTTGGTGTTTTTTTATTTTTATGTTTAGTTAGGAAAGTATTCTGTTTCCAAACAAGTGCAGCGTGTGTGAGGTGTTGTGATTGATATTTAGAGATTTAGACTACGTGTTGAGTTTATTACTTGAAGAATTAAATAATGAGGTAAGCATTACGTTGTTTTTAATTTATTAGTTAGAAATAAATTATTAATTTTGTTGGGAATAAGCCCACTATTTTACTTTAAATTAGGTTTATTTTAAATAAATAAATAAAAAATAAACTTATTATATAGTAAAATTGTGGCGGTATTCTCAAAAAAGTGGAACAGTAGGCGGTAGTGTAGACTAGCGCGGAGCATCATACTGTTCTTCTGTATTTTTTTAAATTTAAATAATATTTAAATATAAATTTAGTTAGTTAATTAGAGTTCTCAAACCGACTTCATTTTTCTTAAACGTACTTCCGGTTTTACTTCCGTTTTTTATTTAAGAGGGGCGGAGTCTAACAATCATATTGTTTCCGTCGCCTAATGTAAATCTTCCTGAAAATCCCTAAAAAACTACTGTATCGATTTTCAATTTAAAAAAATGGCGTCGATACAGTTTATTTTTAGGATTTTTGGAACATTTACACACCAGGCGACGGAACGATGGATCGTTAGACTCCTCCCCTCTTAATTATCAGCAAAACTTACATCAAAAACTCGATGTCGCGTTGGTCCGCTAGTATTTTCTAATTGAACTTCCTAAGTGTTGCAATAAACGGCCTAGATTAAATTGTATTGTAAGCTCATAGTTCCAACTTTGTTAGTTTGTTAGTATGATAGAAGCATTAACCTCTGTGCTGAGGTATACATTATTTGTGAAATAATAAATTGGGGATTTGAGCTCATTTAAGCGCAGTCTTTTATAGATAGTTACCTAACCAACAACTAGAGTGTAATTATTAGTAGCTGTCAATAAAGCTATAATTTTTTACTCCACAACTTCAAACATTTTATTGTATTACCATCGTCGATCGAGAAGAATCGGACAAAGGGGCATTACAAAACAATTCTATTCTGATATTTACATCGAATCTGTCCACTAGTCCTAGTCTTAAGTATGATTGTACAGATAGAGTTTCGTGAACCGTAAATTGAAGTCATTTTATTAGTAAAATGAAATTTGTGGTCTTTTAGTGGAATGTATTGCTTCGAATTATTAATCTATTATATTTTTACTTTTTGGCTGTTTTACTGAAAATAACAAGGTATATTTTAGATATAGATACACCAATTTGTAATCTACATAAGTACTTTATTGAGGAAAATAACAATGGTGGTCCTTTAAAACCAGTACTGCCTGTATAACAACGCGCGTGGAATGGCTTTAGGAATTAGAAAATCAAATTAAAATCTGAAATAAAAAATGAGAATAGTAAACTGTCGGAAAACGATTACTGTAAAATTCTCCCGTCACTCAAAACAAAAGATGTGTGGGAAGAAGGAAAATTTGAAATTCGTAATACCATATATCAAATGCTTGCAAATAAAAACCCGTAACTTGAGATACACTTACATTTAAATTAAAAGGGAGGAAATTCGTTGGCATTGTCAAAACAAGTTTATGGCAAGTCGTACATAAATTAGATTTTAAATTTAGAAAAGAGGATAACAGGCAAGATCAGTTTGAGAGAAGTTCTGTTGTAAAAAAGGGAGTTGTGTTTTTGAGGAAGTATAATAAATTTAAAAAAGGCAAAACTTTTAATAAACGGAGTAGGTATAGAATCAGCTGGCCAATTTGGAAAAAAAAATTCTCTTACGAAACTTTGGTTTTATTTCCTTACAGCGCAAAAAGGTGCATGTAAAGCTGGTTTCTTAAAAAACTGATGCGACTCTTAGTAAGATTTGATCATTTTAAGCAGTGTATTTGATTGTTGTTGACATTACAATATATTTATTATGACAGACAAATACCAAAATAAAACAAACAACAAACAATTGATTACACGTGTTAATTCATAAATTTTAATAATTATTAAGGGTCAAAATATTCATATTATTTTGAAATCCTGCATTTTAATAAAGAGTATATAAATGATAGTTTTTACACAAAATAGGGTTGTTGTTGTTATTTTTATTATTATTAAGGAATGAAACCAAACGACTTAAAAATATATTAAAGCCAGAATGGTAACCAAATTAAAAGACAACTGGGCACTATCAGAGGCAGTAAAACATTTTACATAAGCAGAACCACAGTTTTTTCTATTAATAAAGAATGGAGGTAATAAGAACCTCTTGAAAGAAAGCGAGGGTCTGAAGGACCAAAACCATACTAAATTTAAATATACAAAAATAAAATTAATATTTTGTAATATCTCCATCAGCATTGATAAAAGCTTGTAGTCTTCGGTCCATCTGCGTGAAAGAACTATGAAATTGTCTTCTTCAGAGAGCTCTTCTTCCCAATCCTGCTGTATTTCGTGCCACAGCTCTTCAGCATTTTTTAGACAACCGTTTTATAATAACCCCCCACATATTCTCGATTGGGTTTAAAATCTGGACCGTATCTGTTTTTTTAGGTCTAGTTTTACATATTTATTATGTCAACACACAACATTTAATTAACTTTATCCATTCACCTGATGTTTATATAATTATAAATTATAGTTCTTATATTTCTGAGGTACCAACTATTGCTTTAAACAATTTAGGACCTTTCTACTTAAGTTATAAGTTAATTAATATACCAACAGTACATTACAACATTTATTCTATCACATTCCATACCGATAACACACTCAAATACATTAATTAACATTTTACTCATAATTTACAATATAATACAATTCCACTCTGAGATAGCGCGTGGCTCGTGATAGTACAAGTTGGCGAGGCACACACTACACTTGAGGAATAATATTATTATTATGGTTAGCTTCTCTTTAATGGCCGGAAGGTCGATTTTGGGGCGTTATAACGTGAAACCGTCTACGGAATAGGTATTTGTGTTAAGGCTTGCAAACGATAATAAATAACAATTTTATTGACACAAGAATAGCAACTAAAGCTCGGATACTATTTTACGTGGTAGACTGATATTTAGAGACAAATTGTTTCCTGGCTTTTAACAGTCTGTGACAGGTTTACACTCATAATAGCTGTTTTTTAGTTAAAAATAATTACTAATACCACATATCAAAACAGTATGAATCAGATTTTTTATCCTTTCTGGGTCTGGGCCAAAATGAAATTATTGTACGCAAACAATAATATACCTACAAACACGTGATAATTTCATTTTAGAACCAGTCTTAGATTGTAAATGTATTGAATATCTTCTTTTTCTCATTGCGCCGTCTCCTTTCGAAGGTTGGCGATCCAAATGGCAATTGTAGTTTTGGAAACTGCTGCGCGAAAGATCTCTGCGGATGAGCGGTCGAACCATCTCCTCAGGTCTTTCAGCCACGAGTTCTGGCGTCTTCCTACTGATCTTTTGCCCTGTACTTTTCCTTCCAGTATAACTTGAAGTAATTCATATCTTTCGCCTCTCAGCACATGACCCAAGTATTGCATTTTCCTCTCTTTGATTATTCTTAGTAATTCTTTTTGTTTACACATGCGACGAAGTATCTCAACATTAGTAACTCTTTGTACCCATGGAATCCTCAACATTCGTCTGTATATATACATCTCAAAGGCATCTATTCTTTTTTCTATTTCATAGTCCATTGTCCAACTTTCACAGCCATACAGTAAGATAGAAAAAACGTAACATCTGATCATTCGGATTCTAAGCTGTAGACTAAGGTCTGATCTTGTAAAAAATGTTTTATATAGAAAATTGAATATAGAGATTGTATTGAATATAGAGAAATGCAAACAATCAAGTGTAAGAAAATTACTATTATAAGATTGATTTTTATGTTAAATAAACTAAGGCTTAGACTATGTTTTTTTGGTTTTTTATTGTTTTTTTTTTATAAAAAGCTTCTTTAAAAGAAAATGAATTACTATAAAGGAAATCATGATTTCTAAAAATTATAGTTATTTTAGTCAAAACCTTCATAAAATATTAATTCTAAAAAGAAAACTAAGTTCTAACATTTGAAAGTTTTTGATAAATTAAAGGAATTTTGGGAGACTTCTGTTCTGCAAAATGATCTATTATACCTCGTCTATAAAAGCGTTCTCAGCCTGTGATTTTATAAATGGTTTTTCAATTGAGATGTTTGCAACATTACTCAATCGTGTCTGCTCGGTTGTATTTCTGATATAATTTTTAATTCTTTTTAGTGCGAGAAACTTTTCTGCAGAAGCACTTGTCATTGGCAAAACAACACAAACGCATAATAATTTAAAAATTTGCATGTCCAAGCATACCTTCTAACTTAATAATAGACGAATTAATAAAACTAGGTTTAAATCCTCTCTCAAAAATATCATACCTACGGATAGGAGCAACTAATCCTGCCTTCAGCTTCCGAAGATAAATTTTCGTTTCACCCTTTCCAGACAACTTTGTACTACCTGAATCTTTTATTATCGAATTGGAACAAACATCATACCGCATATTTATAGCCCAAAATGAAACATGTTTCCAGTGCAAATTAACTGGACACCAGGCAGCTAATTGCCCAAATATTTCACTTTCTAACCATCCTCACAATGATAGTGCAATGCAAACAGAAATAAGACAAAATTTATCAATAAGTCATACTAAACAAGATAATCTACAAAATACTTCCACAATCTCAAATACCACTCCCTCCATACTTACTACGTCTTCTCAAACCACATTACAAACAGTAGCAATTCTAAATTTATCAATAAACCAAACTCAATAATGCTCACTACAAAATACATCTATACATTTGACCACTTCTTCAGTTAATACTACAATCGCAATACCTACATCGTCTGAGTCATTCTCTAATACCCAAAAACATAAATCAACCTCACCCGATATAAGTCAATACTTACCTCCAAATAAAAATACCCATATGAATTCTTACGAACTCCAGATAACTTCAAACAAAGCAACCGGAAAAAGAACCTAAAAGATGCAATCATACCACCCGCCGAGGAAAACTTGCAAAACCTAAGCTTCAATTAAAGGAAAAAACCAAAACTGATGATAAAAACTTAAGAGATGAGATACCAAATCTTCAAACATTACTAGAACCAGTTAGAGAATATGAAGAAAGGGAAAAGCAATTGTTAAGCTTCGATCAAGTAGTGGATCTATTCGAAAATATACAAGGATCAAAAGACATAATCAGCGTAACAAAATTGTACTCAGAAGACTCTCATGCACTTATAAAGTTTCTAACGGAGTTACATCCATACTACATCGACAAAAGAATGAAAACCAAAAGCACCAAATTAATACGAAAACTTGGCAAACACATAGGTTTCCTCTCTGCAGTGAAAACTTTCCGACTTATCGGTAAATAATTCCTCTAAAGAATAATAAGATCACTGTTGACTTTATGTTTGTTCCATCACATTCAGGTATACAAGGAAATGTAGAAGCAGATGAACTGGTCCGCTTAGCATCTTTTAGCTAGGTCTCCATTCTTATTAATGAGATTTCTTCTGATGACTGTAAGTCAGAAATATAAAGTGTTAAGTGCGTCGCGGAATAAGTGGAGTGCATCACAAGGTAAACTCAAGGAAATCGAACAATTAGTGAAACCGTGGCTCCAACCCACAGCGAATAGACACGGCCAACTGAGAATAGCGTGTTTGCGGCTGGGACACAGTGATTTGACACATAAACGCCTCTTTGCGCGGACTGTGCTTCTAAGATGTGAGAATTGTCAAGTAGCACTCTCCGTGGAGCATATACTAACTCGGTGCAAAACATATGAAGCAGTAAGAGGGAAGCACACTATCCCAAATAATATAAAGGAAGTCTTTAGGCCGCTATTAGACTAGGCAACTGGTGGCGCCACCAAGTTGCTCCACTAGTAACTCAGTACGTTACGGGGCATTTAAGTAAATGCGACCTATTAGATTACGGCAAACTCTGAGATAGCGCGTAATTGTTGTCGTTCTCGTGACCGAACCCGGCCACCAGACGGGTAACATGATCTGGTGGCGCCACCGAGTTGGGGAATTATGTTATATGTACCCTATTAGACCAAAGCAACTAGTTGTATCACCAATAGTTGATTTGTATATAATCAAATAATATTTTTCTATATCCAAGCAATAAATCAAAACTATTGTATTTTAATTTGTGTTTTGATAACTAGTTAGTTACTAGAAATCAAAAATATAAGTTATTTTTTAACTAAAATTGTGGTTTATTGCCATTTAATATAGTAATAATATAATAATATAAGTAATATAGTTATGTTGGAATATAGTTAATAGTAATATAAGTAATATTTATGTATGTATGTATATAATATTAGGAATAATTTTTAAATTTATAAAGTGTTTTCATTACGGACAGATAAATAAAAATCACTAAGTTCTCGGGAAGAACCGCGTTGAGAATTTAATGCTCTACGTTTCGGCACCCATTTTGGAGCCATTTTCAAGAGTGATACGGTTCCGTAAGAGTTCGGGGTCTCAATCTGCCTACTCCCTACACTCGTGACGTACCAGTATCGTGTTCTGTATAAATACTATTAGTACTACCTACGTTACCTACTTTGTTATTTTTCTTTAGTCAATTCTATTGATCCATATCGGTTTAGTTCCGTTTTTTGAATTTTTGATACAAGCGATACCTCTTTTAGGTCACCTCAGATTGGCTCTTTAGCGGATTGTCCATTGTTACATTATTGACCCATGTTTCAGTTATTTTTTAGTAAACTACATTTTTTACATTAAAATATAAACATAGTTTTATTAAAATTAAAGAAAGCTGAGGAACCCTAGCACATTACATTTCAAAACATTGTAAGCCGCTATCATTTTTTCGTCAGTTGGAATAAATTTTCTTACTTTTGTATCAATACCACGGATGTCATCTTTAATGTACTCCAAGAACTTAAAAAAATGACGGTTCTAATATGCAAAATACGAAAGATACGAAAAAAATTTTACTTCGTCGGCACAAAGTTCAGGAAATAATGTAGTACAATAACTATAATAATGTAATGTAATGTATATAACGTATAATAACATATACATTATATGTATATAAATTTTTTTCCGACTCTTTTTCACTCTCCCTTTCTTTTCTAATAAAAGGGCAAGAGGAAACAACGACTCGTTTGATATCATATTATTAACTAAACGATATTAACTATTCATTACTAAACGTATTAATTTTTGCTGGTGGCAATTATCGGCCACCAGTTGCCCATATTTTTTTGTGCGTTAATTTGGTGGCGCCACTAGTTGCGCCACCAGTTGCGCCACCAGTTGCCTAGTCTAATACCGGCCTTAGGAATAAACATGAACATTAAAAAACACAATAAGTTATCTCAGGATTGTATCAATTATTGTAATTTTTTCTAACTTCACCTGTATTATATTTTTTAGGTCGGTAATAACCCTTGTGATTGCAGCATAAATAAATTAAAAAAAAAAAACAAAAAAAAAACTGAATTAAAAATTTGGAAATTTTACGGATTGTTTTTCCTTTATGGTACTGATGAATAGATTTCTCGCATTTTTGGATCAGTAGATTTTGGCATTTTATTCGCAAAATAACGGCTTTTTCAAACATATAGTTGTTGGGGTTTGTATACATTAATGACCTACATTTCTATTGAAATTTAACCGAAACATGTTTACCGAAACACATACAAATTTATTACCCACAAAAGTATATGTACGAATAGTGTCATTAATAATAAACGCATCAAACCACGGGGTATATCAATATTATTTTCATCAGCAAACTCTGTTACTAATACCGACATCGGTATTGATATGCAATAGACCGAATAAGATATACGGCACGTTAGCAAATGTCTGCTTCCATTCCGGTTAGATAAACTCTCCGATGCGATGTATCGACTCGATTTCGGAAAATATGTACGTATCTGTTTAGTATCTGTACTTCATAATATGTAGTCACCTTGAAATCAATTTTATTATGGCATGATTTGCACTGGCTGACTTTTTTTTTTAATTTTTAATTAAAATTATTTTAATTAAACCAATTTTATTTAAAATTACATGTATTCTCATTTGAACATCCAGTCTAAAAAAAAGTCCTCAAAAAGGAAACAACCTATGTTCAATTTGGAAATGCCAAAATTTTTATGACAGAAGATTATTAAAAATTACTACTAAAAAGATTATTACTATTCAAAACACAAAACTATATTTCAGGGCCGGATAAAAGGCGGGCTAGCCAGGCGACTACCCGGGGCGCCAAATTTTGAGGGTCGCCGATATAAAAATAAAATATTTTTTTAACATCTAATGTACTGTTCGTTGCAAGGTATTTCGGATTTAATCTTCTAGGTATAGTTGTATACAGGGTCGGACTTTTAAACTTAACTATCGTCTACATTTAAATCAGTTTCACTATCACCATCATCATCATCAGTAGCTCGACAACCCTTTTTGGGTCCTGGCTTGTTCTAGGATTTTCCGCCATTCTGTTCAGTTTCTTGCTTTGTTTTTCCAGTTAGTAATTTTAAGTGTTTTAAGATCTTGTTCCACTTGTTCCATGTATCTAAGTTTGGGTCTGCCCTTTGACCTTCTTCCTACTGGTGTTTGCCTCATGTTTTGGTGTTTCAGTCTCCAACATCAATTCAACATGGCCCATCCAGCACAGACGTCCGATCTTTATGGATGTTATGACCTCGGGTTCATTGTATGCTGTGTATAGTTCAAAATTATATCTTCTGCGCCATATGTCATTTTCTTTCACCCCATTATGTATGTGTCTAAGGATTTTTCGTTCAAACGTACCTAATAGGTTCTCATCGCTTTTCGACAGTGTCCATGTCTCTGATCCATATAAAAGGACCGGTTTTATCAGGGTCTTGTATATTTTGCATTTGGTTTTTCTTGGGATGTTGTTAGATCTTAGATGTTTAATTAGTCCATTATATGTTTTATTAGCGATATGTATTCTTTTCTTAACTTCTTCACTGACATTGTCCTAGATATGTAAAATTTTTCACGCTTTCGATGTTATAGTCTCCTATTGTCAGATATTGTAGGTTTCTTTGGCCTGTCGATTTGCTGGCCTTCACGTATCTGGGTTTTATTTCGTTAATGTTAGGCAACGGTTTTTGCCGCACTTTCTATCGCATTAAATGCTTCTATCATCTCTCTTTCGCTTCTAGCTATGATATCAACATCATCTGCAAATTCCAATATTTTTACACTTTTTGTTATTATTGTTCCTCTGGTGTTGACTTTTAACTCTTTAATTATTTTCTCTAATGTGATGTTGAATAGAATAGAGGATAGGGCATCTCCCTGTGTAAGGTCCGTTCTCACATGGATTGTATCTATTATTGCGTTTTGAATTCGAATTTAGAATAGAATAGAAATATGTCACTGAAAATTATTGAACAATTTTATGGACAAAGCTAAAAAAAAATCAGTCAAAAAGTACAAAATGTATAAAAAGTATAAAACAAAAACAAATATAATAAAAAACAGAACAATACAATTTTAAATTAGTAAAATTATTGTATCACTTACATAATTTGTACAGACAACAACAAATGAGACAAATTGTAGCTACTGCTTGAGACACCCAAATGTAATTATAAACAATACTAATTTTGTTTCTTTGTTATACATTAAGAAACTCGTCAACTGAATAATATGGTCTTTCAGAGAGATAGATTTTTGTCATCTTACGAAACTTAATGAAAGATCTTGCGGATTTAATTTCTCTTGGAAGGTGATTATAAACTTTTCTTGCACTATATAGAATAGAATTCTTTACTAGCTGAGTGGACGGGATCGGTAAATAAACGTTACAATCCGAATTTCTAATGGAGTAGCCATGATCAGGTCTATCGGGAAAAATGGTTAGATGCTTGCGAATCAAACAAACCGTTTCCAAAATAAATAAAGAGGAAAGCGTCAAAATTCCGTGATTTTTGAAGTAGGTCTTGCAATGAGTTGTTTGTTTGAGACCAAATAGATAACGAATTGCTCTTTTTTGCAACTTAAAAATAGTATCAAATTGGGCCGCCGTACTAGAACCCCAAAATGGAAGCCCATATCGAAGATGGGACTCGAACAATAAGAAATATGCCATTTTGACAGAAGATAAATTTAGTTCCTTCGAAACAGATCTTATTGCAAAGCAACCTGAGGCTAGTTTCTTCCTTAAGGAGTCAGTATGCAAGGACCATTTAAGATCGCTGTCGATAAGAATACCTAGAAATTTCACGGAATTAACGATACTGATTTGGCTCTCATTCAAAAGCAAGGGTTGAATGACTCCTTAATAAGGTAATGTTACTGTCTTATCCACGTTAAAGCTAAGTAAGTTGGAGTCTGACCAAGCCTTGATTATAAGCAAATCAGCGGTTATAATTGAATGAAGCGTTGAAATATTAGAGCTGCTCCAAGTAATACTGGTATCATCAGCAAATAGAAAAATGTTCCCTTTAATTTTCAAGTAAGTGATGTCATTAATGAAAAGTAAAAAAAGAATGGGACCTAATACTGAACCTTGCGGTACTCCACACTCAATGTCTTTACAACTAGAGTCGGTGTCTTTTATTCTAACCAATTGTTTCCTACCTACCAAGTAAGTTTTTGAACCAATTCAATTCAATTTTGCTTTGTACTTTAAGTGTTTTTTTTTACTATATAAGTGAGTTGAGTTGGAATATTACTATATTATATAAATATCACTATCATAGCTGTCGTTTAAATCTATAACTACTCTTTTTATAATGTTTTAGAAATGTAACTATTTTTTTTTTCTAGTTTTTTGACATGCCCTATACATTTTTTTCAATTGTCTGCTGTAATAGTATTACATTCGGTCTTGTTTAAAATCTACAACAGCTGAAAATGATTTAGGAGAATTATTATTTTTCCTCATATCATGACTTTTTAATTGAGACCCTCAATTATATAGGATTCAGTACACAATAGTAAGGAGGTAATCTTAATATTTTATGGCCATAATTCTCAGCTAGCCTGTCGATAACATATTTTTTTTTTCACATTTAACTAATTTTAATAGTTCTACAAGTTGTTTTTTTAGTTTAAGAATCCATAAAATATATTTCATGTTTTGATAAAAATTCTTGAATTTCAGCTTTGTTTAAATTAGTGTTTGAAACTTTATTCTTTAGTCTACAATGATACGAAGCATTATCCAAAATAATAACACTATTTCTTTTTAATTTAGGTAGTAATTGCTGCTCAAACCACTTTTCAAACAAAGTACTGTCCATATCTTGATGATAATCTAAGCGACAATCACTTACACTCTTAGCAGAGAGTATTAAAGCAACTTCTACCAATCCTAATTCTCCTCCACAATGTAAAATACAAATTCTCTTCCCTCTAGAGGGAAACATATTGGTGACGCAATTTTTACTACCATCGGTCCAAGATTTTTTAACTATATGGATGCTGAATCAAGTTTCATCCAAATAATACAAGTTCTTCCCTTTACTCCTAAAAGACCTTAGACTCTCCAAATAATCGAACCTTCATTTATTAAACGGCTGGATTCCATAATTGCCTGCCGTTTATTTACTGTTTTATACAGTAAAACCATTAGATTTTAAAATCGCCCAAAAAGTAGTTTAATGACACTCGGGGATTATTTCTCTGTTTCTTAATTCACTCAAAAGTTTATTTAACATTGGTAAGATAGAGTCAGATATGATATACTGTTTCCCATATAGCTGATAAATGAAAATTGGGTAATACTCGATGGGCACCAGAATCCTTTTTTTTTCTCTACACTGGACCGTCTTTTATAAGTTCATACACAGTGAATCGTGGCACTTGTGTCAAAAAAAACCGTCTTTTTTGATTGCTTCTGATTTAACCATCGTCAAAAGAAGACCTAAGAAAAAATATGTAATTTTACTTTTTAAGGAATTCTGCTCGGAATTCTGTGTTTTTTATGAATTAATTAATCGGTAAATATGATTAACCTTATATGATTCTTTTAAAACTTCCGTCTTCCCTTCCTGAAATAGTGGCAGGAATGTACAGGACATCGTCACTTATCATTTATATATCACTCATATTTATAATTATTACACTGACTTCTATTCTAAATAAACGACCAAAACAAAAATTAAGGTCTTTTCATATAAAATTTCTTCTCACAGAAGCCCATTTAGTGATAATTTGATATTAAATAAACTTTAATAATATTCCTTTTACCTGAATAAAATTCCAAGACATTTTCTAATCTCTTATAAAACTCTGGCTGTAGGTACCTAGAAATTTGTAATTCTGAATTCCAAGTACAAATGCAATTAACTGATTAAATTTTAGAGGTATACAAAATTATGCTTAAAACTTTATTTACCAATCGTTAACAACTTAAAATTGAGATACGTACCTAGCTCCATCTCCATCCATCCAATGGCGCTACAGCCCAAATCGGGCCTTGTCCTCCTTCAACAGGCTTCTCCAACCATCTACTTTGTATAATTTAGTAAAGTATTATATATATAAAAAGAGAAATCAAACGATTTCTACTTAGCGAAACCGAATTCAAATCTTAACCACTGTGTTTCCTAAAATTTGCGAAACAAACACTGACAATTACTCGGCAGAGAGGATCTTTTCGTTCTTGGTTCAGAGCAGTGACTATACCGTTCTGAAGAGACCTAAGAAGGTCGAATAATACGTATCAGCGGTTAATCTAATACCGTCATTCTGTTTTGTTATTTACTTCGTTGGAAGTACGAGAAACTGAATTCACTACGAATTTTGACTAGGATGAACGGCTTGTGGAATGCAATTTTAGATTCCCTTGCCGAGTAATTCATCCAGCTGTTTGTTTCGCAAATTTTAGGAAACACAGTGGTTAAGATTTGAATTCGGTTTCGCTAAGTAGAAATCGTTTGATTTCTCTTTTTGTTTTTAGATGGCGTAGTTACGTCCGTATATAGTTATTTTAATAACTATTGTCTAGGACGGGAGAGATTTTTGTTTTGGTTCAGAGTAGTGACTATACCGTTCTGAAGAGACCTAAGAATGTATTTGTTAAAGAACGTTTTTTAAAAAACAATTTTGGATAGTTTTCACCATCATTTGTAGGGGTCAAATGAGTTGCTCATTTCATTTGATAAACATCACGACAACCAACCTCAATTAGTGCAAGATGCAAAATAATTCCTTTTCTGTATTTTGTACTAATTTTGTTTATTGTAGCACCCTGATGATGCAAATAAAGATTTGCGAAAGCTCGGTTTACTAAAAAGAGTACTTCTTTGTCCTATCTTCCGCTGCACACCCAAATATTTGAGTTTTGTATTCTATTTGATCAGCGTTGATGACAAGCGTTTATCGCTTTTTCAGTATATATATATATATATATATATATATATATATATATATATATATATATATATATATATATATTAGTGTAGGTTACATAATTTGCGGTATAAATTTATATCAAAGACGTAAAACGCGTTTGAACATTGACCGTCTCAAGGCGGTGTTGTCTGTCTACATGAATTTCTCGGTTCTCTTACAAATCAGACACGTTTATTATGATTTTTTGGGATTTTTGAGTATAATTTTTTGTTTCAGTTATCTAAAATGTCTTCTAAAAGAAGCAATAATATGTGGCGTAAGTCCAAAATTTAATACTCTTGAATGACTGAAGAGGAAATTAGAGAAATGATGAATTCTATTACGACGGACGAAGAATCCGAATACGATGACTAAAGCTCGGATTATAGGCAAAATGCCTTTTTTGCCTATTTTGCCTATTATAATTGTTTTTTGCACTTTTTGCCTTTTTTCGTAAATTCCGCCTATTTGTGCCTTTTTTAAAATTTCATGGTACTACCCATGATATTATTCAATTACTAAACCATTCTATAATAAAATTTTGGGTCAATAATAAAATATCAATGGTTTGTTTATATAACAGATTTCTAGGAAAATGTACCTGATCGAGACTTGAGGGTAAACTATTTGGAAAACCCTAAACTTTATTAGTTTATTATCAGTTGTACAGTCGGTTACTGTATCACAGTTTAGTCACAAATTGCTATATCCTAGTTTAGTTTTGTTGCGTATACCGAAAAGCAAAGAACACGTTTTAAAACATTATAGACATTTGTGTGAAAAGATGACATCTAAATTAAGGCTATGGATCGCACCTTATTCGGAACTTTTTCTAGAAGGAGATGGAGCATTTTGTAAACCATGCGGCAAATCGTTAAGTTTAATTTTTTTTTTCTCGCCTCACAACATAACTAAATTCTAAAGCGGTTTTAGAATTCTAATTATTTTTTTTTTTTAATTCTCAGATTTCAAGTAGAAAAAACTACTTTATTGACCAGCATTGTAGAACCCCACTATATAAACGTAATTTGGAAAAATTAAATTCCTCTAAGTTAGCCCAAATATCTATGCGGGATAGTTCGAAGTTTATACATTGTCCAGGGGAACCACATTTGGGAGCAACGTCCAATGTTGTTATTCGGTTAGTAAAAACTGTTCATCATTTTATGAATCATATAATTTAATTGTAAGTTACCTGCTGACAAAGATAAACGATCTATTGATTTAAAAAGAGGAGAATCCAGTGAATACGTTGGTACTGCATATAGTGTTGACATTACCACAATATATTGGAAGGATACCAAAAATGTAATATTAGCGTCTAGTTACTTTGGGGTTCAGCCATTCTCATCTATACTTCCAAAACAGTCACCAAGAAAGATTGCCCGATATGACAAAAAGAAGAAGAAATATTTGGAGCTTGATTGTCCGAATAGTTTAAAGGTATTTATGTCCACATTTATTATTACTGTGTTCTATATTCTATTTTATTTTTAGTACAATTGCCATATGGGCGGAGTAGATTTATTAGACGGCTTACTTGGTCGATATCGCATCCGACTAAAAATAAAAAGCGCTTCACTTCGTCTTTTTTATTACTTTATCGATATGACTTTGTAAATTCATACCTTCTCCACCGTAGAATTCATGGGAAGACTATAATTCAGAACCTTCCAAATTTTCGGAATTCAGTGGCTGATATACTCTGCAAATATGAGGTAAATCCTAAGAGGAAACCAGTAGGTAGACCATCTCTAAAAGTACTGCAACCATCACCAACTGGTAGAAGAAAAACATATCTACCAGCAGATGATATTGGATTCGACAACACATCACACTGGCCAACTTTTCGTGATAGAATGAGTAAAAAAAACCATGCAAGCTAGCTGGCTGCAAATCAGAAACTCAAATTTTTTGTTGTAAATGTCAAGTTAATTTATGTTTTTTTTTTCAACAAATAATTGGTTTTTTATCATATAGTGACAATATCCCTGAATATATATATATATATATATATATATATATATATATATATATATATATATATATATATATATATATATATATATTTATATATATATATATATCCCTGAATATATATATATATATATATATATATATATATATA